>NW_018397262.1:8280719-8416240 GCF_002168275.2 Theobroma umbraticum | reverse complement strand
ATAACTGCAGAACAGCTTGCATGACCATTGCTGGAACATGCTGTCTGATTAGGTCGCAAGCAACAAGCAGCAACTTGTGACTCTCTTCTATGGTCAAGTAACCAGTGGATTTACCCAATGTTTTCTCTAATGGGGTGATAGATTCTTTCTCATTAGCATCCGAAGCTAATTTTTTCTGTGTCATTGATTCTGGACCTGACAAAGAAGCATGCTCCCCAGATGAGTCAGGCTGAGATACTGTCTGTGTACCCTCCACCGTGTCAGAAAATATTCTTGGACGAGACTGCAACATGTTATCCAAGATCAACAGTAAAGCACTGATACATTTTGGTGCCATAATTTCATTCCCCAACTCATTTTTAGCCTTGAAGTCCATCAGGATATCAATAGCAGCAGGTACTATACCATTCTGTGCACCAATTTCGCGCGTATTCCCATCTTCAGATAGAAGCAGTGCTACAATATGAGATATCATACACAATGCACTTGAATCTTTTGAAAAATCCAGTGGACAGAGCTTCAGCTGTTGAATAAGAAAAGATAACACTTTTGGACGATCTTCTCCTTTGTTACGATTGCAAAGTGTTACAAGCAAGTCTGTCAATGAAAATGCCATATTATCACTACTCTGGAACAACTTCACAGATGCACTGAGGATATCATCAATTGGAGGTTCTGCAGGCCGCCCTTCTTCTGTAATGACATCCATTGGCTTGTCAACACTGTCAACTTTGGATGTCTCTGATGAATTTCCAAGTGACAAAGCAAGTGCCCGAGCCAGTTCATCATCCTCTTGCACAGGATCCTCAGCATGACTAATCAGCCACTCCATGGCCATTTCAACACTATTTGTTTCAACTCGTCTCAGTGCTTCCTCAGCCCTAGCCCTTGAAAAACCCATCTCAACAATGGTGGCAATGGTACCTTCATCGGGCGGTGGGGGCATGAAACGCTGGTTTGTACTTCCTGAGATGCCGCTGCGATTTCGTCTCACATCTCCAACACCTGAGTATACATGCATGATAATCGAAACAACAGAAGCCACAAAACCAGGACTACAATTAGGAAACATAGGATGGTTCCAGATAGGTAGAATCACATCCAGCACCTGACACTGCAGCATACGCACAAAGGTTTCTGGGTCCCTAGGAACGGGGAAGAGCCCAATTGACAAACCTGCAGCAACTGGCTGAACAAGCAGCTGAGTTTGGGATCCAGAATTCCCAAACAGAAGTAAAGTAGAATTAACAAAATACTCAAGCACGCGGCAGTAGCATTGTAACGTATCAAGCAGCCATGTACTGTGTGAGAATTTATTTGCTTCACCTGCCTTCTCATGTTCAATACCTGGCGTAGGAATAGAGTATGGTAGTGTCCACAGTAACTGACTAGTAGCTTCAAAGGTGGTAAGTAGCTCCTTAAAGGTTCCATGGACATAAAAATTATTAACCATTGCTGTATAACATGTACGCCGCCTGCTGTCAAATGTCAGTGCTCCCATGTCATCAACAACTTTTCCAAGGTAGCGACACTTGACTGAAAGGGATGTATCAAGACCCGAAGATGAAGAATACCCGGAGAAACCCAGGGCCTCAAGAAATATTTTAGCCAGGGCCATACCAAGGGTCTTGGAAGCCGAACTTAATGATCCTGCATCTGCTCTACGACGATTTGGTGAGGTAAACCCCTTCACAAGAGCTATGAAAAAAGACCGTAATGTGAAAACAAGCTTGTTAAGAATTTCTATCACAAGAAGGCCAGGACTTTTTGTTTTCATATCCTGGAGAGATGACATCTCTGGTAGGTTGTGAGAAACTTCAGAATCAATATTTAAAGCCTCCAGGTGTCGACCACTCCTTCCACCCCTCAAACGGGACAATCCATGTCGACTACGACGGTGCAAACTTTCACCAGAACGGACAACAGAAAGAAACTCTCGTTCTGCACCCCACAAAGACTGAGGACCATTCCTAACAGAAACAGGGTTCATGTATCTCACAGCTGGGATACTGGCATCATCATCACTTTCTCTTCCAGCAGCAGCATTTGACGGAGCTGCATCTGGACTCTCACTTTCTTGATCAGCATTCCGCTTCTCATCAGCCATGGAATCATTAGACAAAGAAATTTGCCATATTATTTCCCTGTATGCCCTCCCAAGATCTTTCAATACATCAGCATCTGCAGTGCTCAACTCAGAGACAACACTGGTAGTGCCCTTCAAAAGAAAGTTGGAAAGGGACAATATACCTTCGAGACTAGAAAGAGATCTCAAAACCTTGGTCTGGTTTCCAGGTTCGACCATGGCTAGCTGAGTTCCTCCAACAGAAGCTAAAAGTTCATTTGTTGACTTCAGATGTTCTCTCAGGAATGAACAAACTGCCCGAGCCAGAGAAGCAGAATGCTGAAGTGAAAAGTTCTTGAAGGCAACAGAAATGCTCTGTCCAACTGATGCTGAAAGAGGCATTAAAGGCAAGGTAAACAACTGTAGGACAGCATCAATACCCTTCTTTTCAACAAACATCCGGCATGTGTCAGCATTCTGAAGAATGGTTTCAAGTAAACGGCCCACATTGCTTATACAATCAGGAAGAAACAATTCAATATTCATCAAAGAAGCATCAGAAGACGACTCAGCCGTTTGCTCTGAGCTCTCAGTCCTTGAAGATTCCCTGTCATCTTGCTGAATCAAATTCCTCTCTTCAGCATCAGTTTCCATAGGAACAGGGGCAGAAGATTCAGCAGCAAAATTTGAAGTGTCAACACCAGAGCCAATTCTCAGTATGACATTCAAGATCTCAATCACCATATCCACTCCAGGCACACGCAATGAAGAAGCATGGCGCATAAGTTCATCCAAGCCACTTGACAAGGAACCAGGAGTATCTCCAGTAAGACAACGCAAATATGTTCTAGAAGTAAATATCTTGACAAAACACCTCAAAGCATTGCGGTCTTTCACAGCCTGAAGACCATTAGTATTTAGACACAAGGCATCCAAACACTGAGGTATGCATGTTATGGCTTCTGCAGAGCAGAGAACACCATCCATTATAGTATCTAGGAAGGCAGATGGAAGACCAGCTGCCTCTAAGACAGAAAAGCATGTAGGATCCTTGTGAATTAGATCACTCATGACAGTTGCTGCAAGTGCAAATACTCCCCCACCAAAATCTTTTGCTCGTCTAAATATGATACTCAAGCACTGTGGCAACAAACTCTCCTCAGATCCATAAACACGAGCAGTGTTTCCAGGGGCATATGTTCCAAGAGATATAGCACGTAATAAAGCTTTCATGAGTAGCCGCCGATGATAGGAAACTAATGCTTCAGAATATAGAGGTTGCATGTTGTCAAGCTCAGTTGAAGCACCTGCAACTACTTGTGAACTCCTCCCACTACAATCAGGATCTTCAACTTGTTGCTTTGGACTGTTTTCCACATAAGAAACTTCAAGTTTCAAGCGAGAGATTGTATCATCTAAACCACCCAAGTCTCTGAACAATGCAGCCGCAGGATTACTATAATCCATGAAGGCCTCCAGAATATTGACAGCTGTGCTGACCAAATGCAGATGCTGAGGATCAGTATCTTTAAGCAGAGGTAGAAGAGTGGGGATAAACCCTGCTTCACGCATGGCCGAGCAACCTGATGACGATGAAACCAAAACAGTGACAAGAGATAGCAGAGCCTCAGCAAACACAACAGACCACTTTGATGTATTGCTCACAACAGAATCAATGGCTTTCTGCATGAGGCTGGATAGGATACCTCGGTGTCCGCCAGATGTGACAGCAGTCAATACAGTAGGTTGGCGGGACCGATCTTGACAAAGAGCAACCAAAGAAAGCAGACATAAAATTCGAATCTTCTCGGGAACTGCATCTTCATAGCTCAGTAAAGTAACTAACTCATTAACAAACTCAGGCTCATTATTGAAGAAAGAAACTAGGTCATCAGCATCACTGCTTGCTTGAACAAGAACAATGAAGGCATACAAGCGAATGCGTGTATACTGCTGCCGAGATGTAAAAGAGCCAAAAGCCCTAGCAAAACGCAATCTTGACAATAAAGAAAACCTTAAATTTGTTGGTACCTTATACTCGCCAACTAATTTATTCAAGAGTTCTAAATCAGTCTCTGGATGAGTGTTGATGTTAGGTAAATGAATAATTTGTAAACCTTGGGTTGAATGTTCTGAGGCAGAGAACTCATTCGATGCATAAAACTCAAAATGGAGAGTACACCCTAGATCATAAGCAACTGTATCACACCCATTCTGTATAGCACATGCAATCAATCCTAGACCCTCTTCTTTTCCCCCCCAACCTTGAGCAAGAGCAAATAACTTGGAATTCAAAGATGCATCTCTGATAGAGTACTTTCCACTTGTTTTCTTCAAGAACGCAGCTAAAGTTTGCAAGCAAGCCTCAACGACATCAGCATCAGTAGATGCAAGCAAGGATGAAAGATGCTGCAGCAAAAAAGTGAAAATGCTTAGTATATTAACATGTGACTAATCCCTCACTTGGAAAGAAATGCTAAAAGATAGCAGGACTGTAAAGCATACAGTTTCACTAATATATTTTATAAAACAAAAAATCAAGTGCCCACTACATAATGCAAGATTCTAAGACCAAAAAAATACCTCATAAGAGCTATAAAAATGCTTATTTGTGCAGTTTTCCAAGACTATTCTTATAACACGAAGAATTTGAAGAACTGCTTCCCTGGGGAAAGGTGGATCAGATCCCAAAAAATTATCCTCAACCTGCAAATCTTTTCTTGATTTTATGTGCTTCTCAAAAAATGTATCAAAATGGTTAAAAAGCTCAACCCAATGATGAAAATCTCCCTGCAACAATAACAACAAAGCGTAAATAACTGCATTACAGAAACTACAACAATTTATCAGATAAAGGTTATAGAGGCACCTTATCAAACTCCCAAAAAAAATCTTTTAGGGCTTCCTCTATATTCTCAAGCGGCACGGAAGTGACGCTATTGATGAAGGATCTGATTTTGGGAGGCTGATGCAAATCAAAAAGAAAAACAGTTACTTTAGGTAAAAGCATCAGTAAATTCCAGGATATTCATATCTTACTAACATAAACAGATGACAAAATAAGTAAATCAAAAGTGACTGTGAAAAGAGAAGTAGACAAAAAGTAATTAGAAAAATACACCAATGCCGGTATATTGACAGCCTGAAAAGTTTTTTAACTGCATTCTTCAAGGAAAAGGCATAAGCATACCTCAAAAGGAACTAAATTTTGTTTCTGTAACTCTCAAAAAACATAACCTCAATCCTCCTCATAAAACCATTACCAATAAAAATAGATTACTCATCTTTCAACAATCAATCCTCTTAGCAAAGTAGCTATAAATTTATACAATCAAAATGTGAATTCAAAACTGTTATGAGATCACTCTATATTCTATCCAATTGGCTAGCGCCACCATAGCCTCCTGTTTGACCATGACACTAGTACTTACATGTATCTCCTTGCTTTTTGCAAACATCAGACAGGATTACACCAACAACAAAAGCAAGAATACTTATTTTATTCAAATTACTCAAATGACACTATGACAGACCATGTTGCCAATAAAAGGTCAAAAAGAGAAAGCTCAATATTAGTTCAAACTTAGTTATTTATTTGATACCATATAAATCTATTTGGGTTTTTCAAACTGGAAATTTGCATCAAAGCCCAAACAATATTTAAAGGCTCTTTCATTCGAATTTCAAAGTATGTATTTAAGTTCATCTCACTTCCTATCATTTCCGGGGCAATCAATCAAATAGAGCATTACTTATATATGCCTAATTTACAAGGTATCAACCGAAATTAGAAAATGCTTCTAGTAATTTCAATATATATATATATATATATGAACTATTTCACTAACTTAACTAGACTATTATATCAAAAAGTGATAGAGATAAATGAAAAATCAAAACTTTTCCACTACTATCAAACTCCAACCAATCAAAAACTAAACTTTAATCTTGATCAATAAAAGAAATGAAAAAATCAAACTTTAAAGCATTTCAACAGCTTAAATAACACCCAAAACATCAAGAAAACAAATAAATTAATAAAGAACACTAAAAATACAATAAAAATGAATTGACAAATGAATTAACCTCTTACTCACCACTTCTAAATACCTCCTCCGCTTAAGCTTCATATTGAGCAAAAACAGAACATCTCAGGAAGGTTACGATTTTCAAGAATCGATCAATTCTCAAGGCAATCGAGAATTGATCGAAGAGTTAAAAAGAAATGTAGAAATTGAATTAAAAAAAGTTAGGGCTTTTTCCTCTGAATTAACACTGTTAAAACTATCAAGAATCAAGGAAGGATCCTGAAATTGGGAGGAAAAAGTGGGACTGCTGATTAGAAGGGAATATGGGGGAAAAGGTGGGATTTTGCGATCGGAAATTAGGGTTTTGATGAGATCAAAGAAAGAAAGGAAGAGAGAAAGAGAGAGAGAAAAAGAAGAGGAAGAGAAAAGAGAGAGAAGTGGAGAAGAAATTGTAATAACTGGAGAAGCTATAGAAGGAGTGTCTTGTAAATATTTATAATGGCACAGAAAAATAATGATACTATGAAAAAAAATAATAAGAGAGATTGCTAGAACAAAATAAACTAAAAAAGAAAAAATAAAAATATTTTTTTAAAATTTTAAGTAGGTTTTTTCTTCAAAAATATTAAATTTAAATAATTTTTTCATGTTGTATTTTGTTGCATTTCATAAAAAAAATTATTTCAAGAAAATAGACATATTTTTATTACTAAAAGAAAAAAAAATTTAAAGGATTTTTTATTTTTTTGTAATTTTTTTAAGACTATGAACTTCAAATTATCAGATTTATCTAATAAACTTTTTACATTTCATTTTATTGAATGCTATAAATATTTTTATTTCAAGAAAAAATAATTTTTTAGTGCTAGAACAAAAAAATATATTTTTAAAGAAAGGAAACTGTTTTTTATTTTATGCAATTTTTCAAAATATGATCTTCAAACTCTTCAAACTATTAGATTTATTTAATAATTTGCTTTTTATATTTCATTTTGTTGAATGTCCTATATTTTTTTATTGCTAAAAAATAAATTTTTAAATAAGGATTTTTTTATCTTTTGTTATTTTTTCAAAAAAAATGAACTTTAAATTATTATATTTGCTTTTAAAAAAATTATAAATTAATTGAATGTCATAAAATATTTATATTCCAAAAAAATAAAATTTTTATAATAATAAAATACTCTTTAAAGACATAAAAGCTATTCTCTCTCTCTCTCTCTCTTTCTCTATCTCTCTTTGGCTTTCTTTGAGAATGGTAGTTGCGTTTCTCTATATTAATTCCTTTTAACTTATTTAGAACTTGTGAGTGGTTATCATTTTTCCTTTTTTGTGGTACTTAAAACAGCTTAATTAAATGCTAGTTCTATATAAGTCAAATTATTATTTCTCATAGCTAAATTTAACTTTAATTATTAGTGCAAGTAATTGTGACCATAGTCCTAATTATCAATTTTATTAAAAAATAATAATGTAATTATAATTAAGAGAACTGTAATTGATATATATATATAAGTTTTGTTGAAATTTATAAGAAATTGGATTTTTGAAATGTTTATTATTTAAGAATGGACTAATTGGAAATTTTGATGAATTATAAACAAAAAATAGAAAAAATAGTCATGCTTTTTTCAAATATAAATTTGAAATCTAAAGTGAAATGTACTCTTGTGGGAAACTTAGTAGGGAAGTTAAAAGTTGTGGAAAGCTTGACTCTTGCCCCCCTCCCAACTTTATTACTTTAAATAATTAAAAACCCAATTCTTATTTTTTTTTATAAAAATGAATTTAAATTTTTTATATAAAAATGAATTTAAATTAATATAAAATACCAAAAAGTGAAAAAAATAAAAGGGCTTTTTTTTTTATTTTATAATTGTTTGCATGAAAAGGATTGGCTTTTCATTTTGCTATACATTAAAAATTGACTAAGAAAGGTCCAGGAAAGGTGTCAAAGAGACAAAAGGGCTAATAGTACCATAGCTTAAGCAGCATTTTAGGCAAATTATAATAGAAAAATGGAACTTTGGGTTATAAATTTTTCCATGAAATAACAAAAATGGAACTTTGGGTTATTAATTATGCTATGAAATAACATAAAAATTTTAGTTTTTAATATAATATCTCTTTCATTGCATATTACATTATATGAAATTATTTCACAAAATCAATCCTAATTGAATCAATAGGAAAAAAGATGGAGTTTGGGGCTCACAAGGAATGGGAAAAGAAAATGAAAGTTCTTAGTTTCATTCATGGAAATTGATGGTTTAGATATATCCCATCTAGCCCCATAGATAAAATATTTGAAGGACTGTTCCTGTTTCTTGTTCCTATGGGGAAGCAGATTCCTTAAAAGTTAATTATAAAAAAGGGGCGGCAGCAATTACAGCAAAGATTATTCCTTTCTTCAGGTCCAATTCAATGGAAACTTGATCCAATTTATGACATGCATACATGGGAATTGAGCCTTTTGAGGCTCAGATCCTTGTAAAGAAGAAATGGGTCTGGTTGGACTTTGGCTGACTAGCCCAACTCACAAAAAGTCTAGCCTCAGCCCCATTGCTTTGAGGTGCTACCATGAGTGCAAAATGGGTGGTTGGATTGCTGGTTGTTTCATACGTTTACAGGTCATGGACTGGCCTGCATGTAAAACAATGTGTAAGGTTCCAACCCATTTGGACATTTCTGTTGTTTTTGTCAGGAAACAAATTGGTTTTGGGGATGCATAAGTTAGAAGTCTCCCACCAGCCCCATTGCTTTGAGCTGCCACCATGAGTGCAAAATGGGTGGCCGGATTGCTGGTTCTTTCATACTTTTACGGGTCATGGACTGGCCTGCATGTCAAACAATGTGTAAGGTTCCAACCCATTTGGCTATTGCTGTTGTTTTTATCAGGGAACAGATTGGTTTAAGGGATGCATAAGTTGGAAGTCTAACCCCAGCCCCATTGCTTTGAGCTGCCACCATGACTATGAGTGCCTTTGTGCTAGGGAACACTGTAATCTGCAAGACAGACTGCATGTTGTTGTACCAATGCTGATGTGAAAACAACAAGTTTCAACATTATGACATTTTAATTAATTCCTTTATTTATATGATAAAATAAATTACTAACATTGTTTAAAATTATAACTCAACATTATGCATAATAATATCATATGTGAAATTAAGCTTGTATATCATAAATAAATATAAAATTAAAAAAGTAATGGATGAAAATTTTAACATATTAATTAACAAAATAAATCAACAATTGGCAAGATAACTTTAATCAAAAAGGAAAAATAATAATAATACAAAAACTTCAATCAATTAATAATAATTAATATTTTTTGATGTGATACTAATGCATATAAAAAAAACTCATAAAAATTAATTAATAATAATACTTTTTTTTTTAAAAATTTCCCACCATTTCTGCATCTTGACTCCTGTCTTTCTGAATCTGTTTCTGCCGACTCTCCTTTCCGTGGCTCCTCTTGTCATTACAGTTCTTCCTTCCTCCAACAACCAAGCAGGAAGCAAGTGTTTCCCTTTCCTCATCCCACAGAAGGCAGCAAGCCAACCCAGCCACCCACTGATCCCTCACAGCCTCTGCTCCAAGTAGCAAAGCAGGCAGGGCAGAGTCAGAACGCCATACCGTTTGAGGTTGAATGGGGCCATGGGAGCTATGAAAGAGCACTCTTTCCACACTACCACAACTCAAAATATGATGAAAAAACTCAGACGTTTTAAGTGAATTCCATTTCTTATTAACTTGAATTAATTCCTTCTTTTTTTACTTTGCTTGAACCAAAAGCATGAAGGTGTTAGAGTTTGACATGCTTTGGAGGTCTGGATGGGTTTTGTCTCTAATTTGAAAATTGAAACTGTCTAAATTTTATTTGAAAATTGAAACTTCCTAAATGTTAGGAACTCATTGTTCAGATACTTGTATACTTGTTCATGGCAGAACCAACAGTGTGACATTGCAAGTTAGAAGAATCTTACAGTTTTAGATCAGTGTGGGTAACACGTTTTTCCGGAAGGATTGCGCATGAGAAGCAGAGCGTTGTGAAGGAAAGAAGAGGGAGAGGGAGGAGGATCCGGAAATCAATGCGCCATGTTCGATGCTGTCAAGAGGAGGAGGAAGGTCGAGAAAAGTTCGAAAGAAATCACCTCTGTTTGTCGAGAAAGTTCTGGCCGAGCTCACGATCGTTGCTGAAGACGATGCACAACTCAAAAGAGAAGGCCGACCTGCCATCAGCAAGCTAAGAAAGTTGCCATTTCTTACCGAGGTTTTGTTCAAGAAACGTGTCAGCTTCAGTTCTTGGATCATGGGTCTCACTCTCTTGAAGAACTGGCTAGAGCCCTTCCTGACGGCAGCCTGCCGAATGCCAATATCCTGGAGCAGTTCTGAATATCCTGGCAGATTTTTCCGATCGATTTAGAGCAAGATTATCGACGAGACCAGTTCAAGAGGAGCGGTCTTGGAAGGGCGATTTAGTTCCTATCGAAATATGAGGAGGAAACAGTTTCCAACAGAAGGGTCGCTAAGGATTTGATCGACAGATGGAGCCGAAGCATCTTCAACAAGAGTACAAGGTTCTCTGATCTGAGATATGATGAGATATTCATGTTCCTCGTGATGAAAAGCCTGTGACCAAACCTGCAATGGTGGAAGTAAAGGTTATGATTTGGGACGTCAGCGTTGCCAAGGAGCGAAGCTAAGTTCTCGACCATCTTCTTTGCGGCAACATGTTACAAGGCCCGAACGAGCTTCACTTGTTTATACAGTACGCCCCAATCTAAGTGCAACCCAGAGATAGCCAGAACTTCTGCTAGACAAACAACGAGTACAAGGAGACTCTCGCCAAGAGGATAGAGCAGAGGGTGAAGCAGTTGAAAGCATCGAGAAAGAAGCGGCTGCAAGCTGCAAAGCTTATTGCTAAGGTCGTCGTATGCTCCTAAGTGGTGGACTGTGAAGCAAATTTATATATGTTCTATTAGACCTTCTTGACAGTTTAGCTGTCAAAGAAATTTTTCTGTAAAATTTTAAAAGTTTTTATGCAATGAAGTTAAAAAGTTACATAAACAGCTTGCTGTAAATCATCCCAAGTTACATGATGATAACTCGTTGTGTCTTCCCTTCCCGTACAGTTGAATAAAATGCCCTGCAATCCTTATCTGGAAACAAATTGGTTTAAAGGATGCATAAGTTAAAGTCTTAACACCAGCCCGATTGATTTAGGTGCTATAGTGCAAAATGGATGGTTGGGTTACTGGCTATTTCATTCTTTTACAGGTCATGGACTGGCCTGCATGTCAAACAATGTGTAAGATTCCCACCCATTTGGCCATTTCTGTTGGCTTTATAAGGGGACAGATCGGTTTAGGGGATGCAAAAGTTGAAGTCTAACCCCAGCCCGATTGCTTTGAGCTGCCACCATGAGTGCAAAATGGGTGGTTGGATTACTGGTTATTTCATACTTTTACAGGTCATGGACTGACCTGCATGTCAAACAGTGTGTAAGATTCCAACCCATTTGGCCATTTCTGTTCTTTTTATCAGGAAACAGATTGCTTTAAGGGATGCAGAAGTTGCCACGTGGCTAAATCTGATAACATAACAGCCTCTATATGATCAAATAGAGAATAGCTTAGATGGCGTTAACACTCAGAAAGTTAAAAGGAAAATAACAAAACAAGTAAGAAGGTGAATGCTAGTACTATTAAAGATGGCACAGCATCAGCAGACAGGCACAAATAAAATCATGGAGAATGCCTAACTGAGAACATGAGAGTAATACATAGGAGTGGATTATCCCCCCTCTCATTAGTCCAACTTATAACCATGGCCGCTGATCACCAAAAGCAAGAAAAATGGCCTGATCTGATGATCACTCTGCTAAACATTTCCACATCAAACAATAATGTAACTACCTGAACTGGTTCTGTCCATGCTCAACCACCCTTGACCATTCCATTCACACGCGGAGCATTGGATCATGCAGACACCTTTACAAAAGCATTGAATCAAAAAACTGAAGTTCTTAAAGTCTCTCGCTCTAAAAAGTATGGCTTATCTGCATTTGCAACTAAATTATACATGAAAGTGAAGCCCTGACAATTGACTTCACTCTACTAACACCTGGTGAATTATACAACCTTCAGTGTTTCATACCTTGATGTGATCTCAACAATAAAGGAGAGCATTGGCGTAACATGCAAGTAGGATCAGCTCAACAAGAAATCAGTTGCAGAAATTTTACTTCACAGAAGAACAGGATTACAATGCATTGACGTTCCCTATTGCTCAGGAGGCATCATTGGTTTCCTCAGTCATCACTGTCACTGATCTCAAACACTAAGAATTTTGCCAGAGATAAATTCTTATAGCGTAACAGTTTCCCATCTCTGAATCTGCTAAGAGGAGTTGTAGGTCTTTGTTTATTTGCAGAAATTCTAATGTTATTTGAGGCTATGATAATTCGCTTCCCAACTTCACTATCTACGAACTTCTCTCTAGGAGTTCCAGTCATTTGGGCCGTAGGCAACAAAAACAATGATTGCTTTGGGGGCGTTCTAACCATAAATCGTCGCGAGTCACCAATTTGAATGCTTGAGCAGCAATCATCCGCTTTGGTTCTTGGCTGATCTTCTGGCAGACTCTGAATGGTTCTACCGGTGATTGGGGAGTTAGCGTGTTTGCTCACTCCACTACAGTTCAAAAGGCATCCATTGATGATACCAGCAGCAGATATTTCTCTCAATGACATATTAGTTGGATACTTTGTCATTGAACTCAAGTCCCTCTCTGCTGCATCTGCAGATTCAGCCTCATGTTCAGAAGCAAAAAGGTTAAGAGATTAACACTTCGAATTCCATTATTTTTACTCAGGTATTCCTTCTCAATTTCATGATCCTGATATTTTATGATGTTAGTCTTTCTCTTCCTTTAAACAAGATAAGTTTTCAGAAGCTCTTGTTGTAAAGCTTTGACACTTTCTTACCACCGCTTATCATGGCCACTTGTCCAATGTTTTGAACAAGAGAATTAGTGAGATGGTTGCCATCACATTTATGATCTCCAACTTCTGGAGCAGCAAAGTTTGATAAGCATGGCCCATCTGAAGCTTTTAAAATCCTTGCTTCGATATGGAGGAACCACGTTCCCTCTTGATGCTCGAAAGCATACTTTATAGGCATAGATAAAGGCAGATGGTAAAAGCATGATTTTCTCTTCACCTACCAGGAAACAAAGGGCAGAACATACAGCCAAGTTATTAGTTGAACAGTGGCAGGAAAATTGTAAGGAGAAGAACCCATCAACAGCATAAAATCAAGAAAAAGGAAAGGATCAACATGAGATTTACCATTAATGCATAAACTTCGATCTTTCCCAATTTTGGGAAACAACTGCAGTGCATTCTCTCGAGTTTCCCTACAGATAAGATTTTGGCACATGCTAATTGCTTTAACAAATAGAGCAGGGGCTAGAACATCTAGAGCAGAAATGCAATAACAATACAGTAATCTAACATTACTCATCAAATGATATCAAGTTGAACACTAGGAAGAAGCTATCCGTAATAACAGGAATGAAAGAGGCAAAATCAAATATACCAGGACATTTCAAGGATAAAAATATATATGATTGCTTTTTGCAACCGATAAACTAAAGGGAAAGCAAGAGAATCAGTCAAAGAAGAGTAACTCCAATACATAAGAGAATGAGTTAATGTCAGCAATTCCCCCACATAAGGTAATGGCAAAGCCAGCAACTTTGCAACTGGGAAAACTAAAATGGAAAAGAAGAAGGAAAAAGATGGAAAATAGATAGCAAAATGTAATGGGAAGCAAGAAAAGAAGATTGGGTTTGTTGTAAGCTTACTCTGGAAATCTCCAACAGTGGTATCTGGAGAGACAGCCACGGCTAAGTGAGTGCCTAAGTTTGTGTCCGTAAAAACTGCTACTTCAGCCTCAGATGCCATTCAGTTGGCCTGGAAACTGGAGTGTGACAGACAGCCGAGGACTTCAAGAACAAAAAAGACCAAGATTGAGTGAGTTAGTGAATCATGCCATCATGTATCATGATCGAAGATCGAAAGACTGAGACAAAAAGACAAGGGTCTGATGACAGCTGCACAATGGAATGTGGTCGAAAGGGCTTTTAGTATATTCATTTTCTGTTAATAAATGGGGTCAAAAGGGCTTTTACTAGGCCTGGTCGGCGGGTCTAATTCCGAGTTCATTTCGCCCTTCTCAGGGTCACACTTCGTTATTAAGTTAGACCGAACATTCATGGCCAGGTCGGGCCATGGACAAAAGGAGTTTTTGTTAATTGCTGAAGCCAGGCCCATGCTAGACTAACTCAATCCACATTTTGGAGCTCTGCAGCGCATCAAAAGAGCGGCATCGACACCGGACGGGGTTTTGCCGTTTTTGTTTGCTTGCGTATGTTATCCCAAAAAACAACCAGAGTGAACAAAACATAGGCTTGTTGGGTTGCTCTGGTCGTGTTTCAATACAAGAAACCAAAGCATCGATGGCAAACGTGCTGCCTCTTCATGTCTTTTCTTCTTCACAAGCACAGAAAACTTCCTCCAGGCCATTGAAACTCACCAAGAGAACTAACAAGTCTGACATATCCATTTCTACTGCTAAAAAAGGTAGCTTGCTGCTGTTTCTTTCCCAGAAACTGTTATAAAGAAAGTTTTTAGACCCAGAAATTAATATGGAAGACTAAAATATCTGGAACTCAAGTTTCAATCTTTTTTGTAGAATCTTTAGGTTGCAGGTTTTTAGCTGATGTAGGACAATTTGGGTTACATTTATACGAGTTAGAACTTTTAAGTGTAGTCTCATGTTGCTTGTTTTGATGATAAAAAAATGTGACAATTCAGGTCTTCTCAGTCCCTCACACAAAATCCAGAAGTTGAATTTGGAGGTTTCTCCCCATAGAGCTGGTAATTTTAGTTTCTCTCTCTGGTTTCTTATGGAATTCATTTTTGTTGTGCCAATTTTTAAGGCGGCATAATGAATGGTTGAAATTGTGTTTACAATTGCATGCATTACTCTTTTTTTTTAAAAGTGCATGCATTACTCACTTCATACCTTTTTTTAAGATTTGAAATTCTACTAGTATAAGTGTGGTATTTTTCCATCCAAATAATTGTCTTGATCAGCAATCAAGTGTATAAGTATCATGTTTATAATATCATATTTCTTACTCTTGGTTGTTTTGAGAATAAATATAAGGTCAAGGTAGTTGGTCTTAAGAGTATTCTACCTTATATTGTTGATTTTCTTATGTGGACGTTTTTTTATGACTTGTACAGTATCTGCGGTGAGGTTGATGAGAATTGAGCTAGGCGGTGCATTTGCTGACCTTTTAAATGAGAAAGGAAAGGGTTCTGGTGATAATGAGATGGGATATGTGGAAAGAACTCTTGGCTTTCGCACTCGTGCTTTAGATGATCGAGATCTTAGATTGGTCATCTTTCTTTTACCTTTCTTTTCTTTCATGTGCTAATGTTGCTCTATTATTTTAGTGCGATGTTAGTCTAGGCAGTCATCAAGAGATTTTTAAGAGTGTTTTATATCTAACTTATCAAAATGCTTAAACTGGTTTAACCAGGCTGTATATTTTGTTTCCTTGCTTCTAATGGAGGTTAGAGATGCTTTTTCGAAGGACTTCCTAGATGAACTTAAACAAGTTAAATAAATGGCAATAAGTTTTTTAAAGAAGTCATTATGTTTGGAATGTCATAGGTTACAGATATTGTTGGAGGCACCATTCGTTGGAGGAGATATCTTGATCATTTGATTGGATCACTATGCCATGATAAAAGTGTGTTTAGCAGCATGGAACCACTTCTTTTACAGGTTCTTTTTCTTCAGATATTCTGTAGGGCTCTGTTCATAATATTCCTTCAATATTTATGTGGTTTATTTATTTATTTATTTTAATAGTTTTAAGTCAGCTTCATAAAGTGGCTTTTATTGATTTTTCAATTTTTGCACGAACAATCTTTTTTTGCCTCAGCATTTGCACTAACAATATACTAGTTTATTAATTTCCCCTTCTGAATGACTTGCTTATGTGCTTGGAAACAAAGCCGAGTCAATTTGGAGTGTTGAAACTTGAATGTATTTAATTTTTCTCGTCTATTCTTTTAGATTCTCCGTATTGGTTTCTACGAAATTGTCAAGCTTAATATGCCACCGTATGCTGTTGTAGATGAGGTAAAATCTGTTCATTTTTCTGATAATTGCATGTTTCTTTCTTCTTTCTACCTTGAAGATCCTCCATGTGAAACCATCAAATATTTTTATTTAAAAAGCTCTATATGTGATGGCATATGTCAATTTGGATCTTACTTCAGATAAGGTTTTGGACTAAAATCGTTTCTGTTGTCAACTTTGTTATGTATAAGTGCAGAATGTGAAACTTGCAAAGGTTGCTCTTCGGCCTGGTGCTGGTAACATGGTCAATGGGATCCTCCGGAAGTTAGTTTTGGTTAAGGTTTGCCACTTTCTGTTTATGTGATTGAAATAGTGAGCAATAATCAGGTTTTTTATGTCTTCTTCACTTGGGGTTTGCAGGAAAATAACTCCCTTCCTCTACCCAAATTGGAAGGTGATGATCGTGCACAAGCACGTGCTCTTGCTACTCTTTATTCTCATCCTGTTGTAAGTCTGCGATTGTAAACCTCTGCTTGTAGTTATTTTAGAAATATGTATAGGATAATGTGCAATGGTAATTTCATAATCCTGACTGGTAACTTGATCTGTGGTTTATCATGAGTTGGTAAATTGAAGCATAAAACAATTGTCTTAGTTCATAAATTTTCTAACTTTCTCCATATCCTTAGTGCTAACTTTTATCCTGCCTATTTATCTAATTTTTCTAGTGGATGGTAAGGCGATGGACGAAGTATCTCGGGCAAGAAGAAGCAATTCGGCTGATGATGTGGAACAATAGTGACCCCAGCTTCAGCTTAAGGTTTTCTGTCACATTTTTCTTGCTTTCTGAATATAATATTCATGTCATATTGATTCTAAGACTAATTCTTCCAGACTGATATCAGGGCAAACTCTGGAAAGGGAATTACTAGAGATGACCTTGTGACGCAGCTTAATTCCTTGAAGGTGCTTGATTACCATATTCTTTGCCTTATTAGTTATCATTTTTCCTACAGTCCATTAAAATATTTGAAACACACATGATAGTATTGCTTCTGGTAATATGGCATTAATAAGGTCTTTCACCTTAATGCAACTTAATTCTTATTATGTAATTCTTCCTTCACCCCTACCCTTTTACTCATGCTTAAGTATGCACGGACTAGTTTATCTGTTATAACACAGTCGTATGCTATGCCCCTAAATATTAGTTTTCTATTTTGACTGCAGGTCCCACATGAGGTTTCTTTGCATTTGGATGATTTTGTGCATCTAAAAGTTGGTTTGCAGGTAGGAGTTTGATATGTAAATTTTTCCAACTTAGGTGTTATGCTCATACATCATATGGTGCCATTTTGAAGTCTATGCTTGAGGCTAGCAAATGTGAATTATAAGTTGAAATTTGTTGGTACAGCACATGCAGTCTGTTTTTCTTTGTGAGAGCAGATCACAGTGTTCCCTACCAAAAAGGCACTTACATGTTGCGTCTGTAGCTACCAATATTGGTGGTTATCTGGAAACTGAAATTACTGCTTAGTGCACAGTATCTTGATTACATACTCGTCCAATTTCAGAATGTCATACGAGCTGGGCTGCTGAAAGAAGGTCTCTGTTCTGTCCAGGATGAAAGTGCAGGTATGGTTCACTGTCTTCAGCCTAGGTTTCACGCAAAGCTTATTTGGACAGAGAAAAAGTTAAGGTTTGTAATTAAGGTATTCTATATTATAATAACATTACAGTATGTAAAGTTCCTGTGGGGTACTTAGATGTCCCTGCAAAACTAAATGTTGGTAAAGCACTTTTCATTTCCGGATCAATGAAAAATTCTTCTGAACTTGATTTGGATTTTATACAACTTGTCCTTTAAATTATATCAAAATCTCATTGCAGGTCTAGTAGTTTCTGTTGTGGATCCTCAACCGGGTGATGACATTATAGACTGTTGTGCTGCTCCTGGAGGGAAGACTCTTTACATGGCATCTCGGTTGAGTGGAAAAGGTATACCTGCCAACTTTATCTGATTGCAGCTTTCTTCTTTTTTATTAATTGAACTTACTTAGCAGTCATTTTCAGGCATCAAGAAGATTTCAATTTTATATTATTCCCTCTGTTATACATGTATGTATACACACACAATAAGAATGAGCTCTTCCACCTTAAGTTCAGATCTAGCAGAATCTTTTGGTTAATGTAAAGAAGCACAACACAATCTGCATTTAGATGGCCTAGAACTTCTCTGGCCATGCTAATTTAATTTTATAATTTCTCATTGTAAGATGATGCCAAAACTAATTCATGTTTTTTGGCTGCTGAAAACCATGATGTGATTCCTTATTTGATTCTTAGGCAAAGTGCATGCAATTGACATAAACAAAGGCCGCTTGAGAATCCTTAGAGAGACAGCTGTTGTGCAAAAAGTCAATGGTGTTGTTGCTACAATCCATGCTGATCTTCGTGCTGTTGCTGTAAGTTCTTCTCTTAAAAGCTTAGTTTTTCAAAAAATATGGAACTGCTTACGTATCTCTCTACTCTAAAACTTGTAGGAGAATAGTCTACTCAAATCTGGTAAAGTTTTGTTGGATGCTCCCTGTTCTGGACTTGGGGTTCTCTCCAAGGTAACATGATATGACCATGAATTGTTAAATGTTTACTTGCTGCAAGCTTTTACAAATATTTAAAATTTTCTTCTAATTCTTCTGCCCACTCTCCCAGCTACCTACTTTTCTATTTTGGGGGAGATGAGATATATCTAACCACTCTTTCTTTCATTTACTGTTTTGAAGAGAGCAGATTTGCGATGGAATAGAAGTTTAGAAGATCTGGAACAACTTAAGAATTTGCAGGATGAGCTACTTGATGCAGCTTCCACGTGAGATCTATGTTCTCCTCTGCACATAGGGTCTTACTCTTTGATTGAATGTATGATTCCAACTTTTTAACCTTACAGCATTTGTTCTGCATTTATAGACTGGTGAGCCCGGGAGGTGTGTTAATATACAGTACCTGCTCCATTGATCCTGAAGAGAATGAAGACAGGGTGGATGCTTTTCTTGGCAGGCATCCTGTAAGAGCAATGGCTTTTTCCTCAACTTCTGTGCTGGAATTTTATTTATTAATTGATTATTTTTTTAACTTTCCTTTTTCAGGAATTCAGAATAGATCCTGTTGATAGATATGTACCATCAGATTTCGTTACAAAACAAGGTTTCTATCTCTCTAATCCGCTGAAACATTCGCTAGATGGAGCATTTGCAGCTCGTCTTGTACGGGCTTTGTGAAGAAATGAGTAGAGTACAGCAACCCTTGATGGTCTATGTGAAGAGCTCACTACATGGCTGAGTTCTCTCTTTGATACTGAGCCACTGCAGTGAATAGCTCATGCTTCCAGCATTATCAAATCAACTTGATTTCATTGAATTAACCCTAGAAGGACACAGTGCCGAAGAATAAAGATCTTACCAGTGCTTCAGCATGATTTGTGGGAGGCCCTTAAGAAACAGATCATACCGATTCTGTAGCCTGATATATTGCTTACCAGGCAAACTGCTAAAGCTTGCAGTCTGGTGATGACAATGGAAGCTGCTCGAGGAGCTTTTTCATGGTACGTTAAAGCTGAATTTAAACCAGCAGGTCGTTTGCACATGGGTCTGCTTGGACAGAATTCCTAGTATTGGCAGGATACAATGTAACAGTCTTTTTCGTTTGTGAAAGTGTATAATGGATGCTGGGAAAAAAATAATAATAAACACTAGTATTTCCCTTATGAAATACTTAATACTCTTTTTTTTTTTTATTTTCTGATGATTCAACATTTCTTTTGTCATAAACCCTAGTATCTCCTCTCATCAGAACTGTAATTATTTTTCATAATAATTGCATCGAGCGTCATCGTTAAACGGCTTACTCAACCTTATACGTATGTTCTTTCTTTTTGCAAGTAAAACTTATTCCAATTGGAATATTGATATGCATATACATGAATGTAACAGAAAAAGAAGTAACCTATTTTGGGACTCTTGAGCAAGGTTGACGTTTTCAGCCATACTGGCTGACAGGTTTGAAGTCTTTTGAAAGCATGCATAAAAGCCATTTTCGGATAATTTATATAAGTAGGTAACCATAAAACAATTACCAGACTTAGTCTAAGTGGTCATCTCATCAGGAGACAGGGAGTTTGAGTTCAAGGAGAAAAAGAAGGACGTGAAGAAGCAGAAAGATCAGCAAAAAGGAAAATACAAGATGCCATACGTTTTAGTTGTCCATGATGAATGCATGGCTGGTTACCTTAAGATTTGCAGTATATAACGAAGACTAAACTCAGCTAATCAGTGCGGATAAATTTTAATGGCCTCGGTTCTGCATTTGTCACAGTGCAGCAAAACACCAGAAATACTTGATTTTGACAGGACTTTTGCATTTTTGGATACAGAGTCTCGATCTAGTAGCTAGGCCAAGACACAGCCAGCCAGTTATGAGGAGAAACAGCTAAGCATAGGCAAGTTAGTTGGAGGCATTCTGCATATGAAGGAGGTTCTACCTCCTCATCAAGTCCTCAACCTCCTTGAGGCTGTAAAACGGGATTGTAGGTAGAAATCAACAACATATATGCAACCAAGACTGTTGATGTGAAGCATTCTCCTTGGCTTGGGGTATGCAAGGCAGAACAATTCTTTGCATTTCATACTACACCAGAAAGAGGAAAGCAATACTATCAAGCTTAGGACTGCAGGGTATTTTATTCAACCGCAAGGGAACACTCATCGAGTTATCATCATTTTAGCGGGGATGATTTACAGCAAGCTGCTTATGTTTTTGGTTTGACAATCAACTGAAATTTTGATGATGAGTCTTGCTAAATATCACATGAAAAGCATGTTGATGATTAGAAAGCTTGGTGGTAGAAACTGATGCTCATGACAATGGCAAAGACAAAAACAATGATGTTAAAAAATTTAACTTGATTTATAACAACTTAAAATTTACAGAAAATTTCTTTGACAGCAAAATTGTCAAGAAGATACAATAGAACATATAAGAACTTGTTTGACATCACACACTTAGGAGCGTACGACGACCCTCAGCACTAAGCTTTGCAGCTTGCAGCGGCTTCTTTCTGGATGCTTTCAACTGCTTCAACCTATGCTCTATCCTTTGGCGAGAGTCTCCTTGTACTCGTTGTTGTCTAGAAGAAGTTCTGGCTATCTCTGGGTTGTACTTAGATTGGGGACGTACTGCATAAACAAGTGAAGCTGGCTCGGGCCTTGTAACATGTTGCCTCATGGAAGATGATCGGGAACTTAGCTTATGCTCCTTGGCAACACTGACGTCCAAATCACAAGCCTTTAATTCCGCCATTGCAGGTTTGCTCACAGGCTTTTGCATCACGGGAACATGAATATCATCATCATCATTTCTCAGGTCAGAGAACCTTGTACTCTTGTTGAAGATGCTTCGGCTCCATCTGTGGATCAAATCCTTAGCGATCCTTCTGTTGGAAACTGTTTCCTCCTCATATTTCGATAGGAACATAATCGCCCTTCCAAGACTGCTCCTCTTGAACTGCTCTCGTCGGTAATCTTGCTCTAAATCGATCGGAAAATCTGCCAGGATGTTCAGAACTGCTCCACGGATATTGGCATTCGGCAGGCTGCCGTCAGGAAGGGGCTCTTGCCAGTTCTTCAAGACAGTAAGGACCCCATGATCCAAGAACTGAAGCTGAAAGCTTTTCTTGGACAAAACCTCGGTAAGAAATGGCAACTTCTTGAGCTTGTTGATGGCAGGTGGGCCTTCTCTGTTGAGCTGTGCATCGTCTTCAGCAACGATCGTGAGCTCAGCCAGTACTTTCTCGACAAACAAGCTGATTTCTTCAGAACTTTTCTCGACCTTCCTCCTCCTCTTGACAGCATCGAACATGGCATTGATTTCTGGATCCTCCTTCCCTCTCTCCCTCTTCTTTCCTTCCACAACGCTCTGCTTCTTCATGACGCAATCCCTCCGGGAAAAACGGTGGTCACCCATCACACTGATCATAAAGCTGTAAGGTTCTTTCGTTAACTTTGCAATGTCAAACTACTTTCAGGTTCTTGCATGAACAGGTATTTAAAGGTATCTGAACAATCCTTATGTAATAAGAGTTCCTAATATTTAGGAAGTTTCAATTTCAAAAAAAAAAAAACAAAAAAATTTAGAAAGTTTGATTTAAACCAACAAAGCTTTAAAAATCTTGAAAAAGCTGAGATTTATTCATATTTAAAATAATTATTAATTCAAAAAACAGAGATAAAACTATCCCAAACTCTAACAGCTTCATACTTTTGCTTCAAGCAGGCTGAAAAAGAAGGAATTAATTCAAGTTAATAAACAAATAATATTCACTTAAAACGACCCTTTTTCTTTTATGAAATTATTATGCATTATGTTGAGTTATAATATTAACCAAAATTAATAATTTATTTTATCATATAAATAATGAAATTAAAATGCCATATTGAATATATATATATATATATATATATATTAATGAATGCAATTCAATTGAGTTACTCACATTTAAAGCATCGTGTCGTAATTTAAATTCAAAGAAATACCTCGATTTTTTTTAAATATATTTTTTATTTTTACTAGAAAAGAAAAATATTAACTGTTTTAAATTATAAGATGTGAAAAATGTTTTACAAGATATGTTGTTGTATATGAAATGTGAGTCGAAAATAAAAATAAATAGTAATTAAGAATTTAAATTTTGTTAAATAAAAAAATATTTATAATAAAAAATTTCAAAATAATTTAATTTATTTGAAAGTTTTATTTATAATTATAGAAGGAAAATCCCAAAATATGTGAGAAACGACATCATTTTGCCAACTGCTTTGCCTTTTACGTATGCCTGCGATATCTTAAAGGCTTAAGTCCCCAGGCCAACCACGGCCCAAAAACCCAAAACCAAATCTCGATATCCCCTTCTAAAACCCCATCACCACCACAGCCCTCACCGCCGCCGCCGCCGCCGCCGCCGCTTCTGCCATATGCCACCGCTATGCTCCGATGAACACCACAAAACAGTGGCCCAAGAGGGCCTTAATCCTCTCACGTCTCCTAACACGTGCGTTCTTCTCCAACAACAGCACCAGCACCTGTTCTTCCCCTTCCCCGACGTTCCCTCTAAAGCACGTGACCAGATCCAACTTCGACTCGGCCCTCGTTGAGCTCCGTTCACACGTGCGAGCAGCCGACTTTGTGGCCATCGACTTGGAAATGACGGGGGTCACTAGCGCGCCGTGGCGGGAATCGTTCGAGTTTGACCGGTTCGATATTCGGTATCTTAAAGTCAAAGATTCGGCCGAGAAATTCGCTGTTATTCAGTTTGGAGTTTGCCCTTTTCATTGGGACTCGGTTAAGCAATCGTTCATTGCTCACCCGTTAGTCTTCTCTTCCCAACTCATGTGATTCTGTTTTATTAAGCTCTTTCTATACATATTGTTAATGCCATTTCAGGGTGAAAAGAAGGGTCATTTCTTGTTACTATAGAGAAAAAAATGGTTTTTTATGATTGATTTTAGCTTAATTTGAGCTGTTTTAAGTGTTTGATTGATGATAAATTAAGAGAGAAGGAAAAAAACGAAGGCAATTTGAGCTCTTTGTGGAGAACTATGTATGGCAAAGTTAACAAAGAACAGGGGAGAGCAAAAAGAACAAGAAAATATAGGACTTTGGTGTAAATTCACTGTAATTGTTATGAGGAAAGCGAGTAGGATCATTGCTTCATTCCCCTTTAATCTGCAAAATTGAATCTTTGAATGATGTATCTAACTTTGGTGTAAATTCATCGTAATTGCTATGAGGAAAGGGTGTAGGATCATTGCTTTGTTCCCCTTTAATCTGCAAAATTGAATCTTTGAATGATGTCTCTTATTAATGGATTCGACTGTTTAATAACCCTTGACAGGCACAATTTCTTTGTATTTCCTCGTCAAGAGATTCCACTAGATGGACCATCTTATGAATTCCTCTGCCAGACGACGTCAATGGATTTTTTGGCTAAATACCAGTTTGATTTCAATGCCTGCATACATGAAGGTATTTTATGTATCTTTGATGTCCCAATTCGTCATTGTTTCCTTTAATGCTTGAGGTACATTTTCTGTGTCTGTGTTTTCTAAGTTGTCCTTACTTTGAGAATTCACATCTCAGGAGTATCTTACTTATCCAGAGGACAAGAAGATGAGGCCCGAAGACGATTAAAATCACTTTATGAAGAGCAGTTAGTGAATTCGTCACATAATTTACGAGAGACTATGGATGTACCCTTGGTCAGAGTGGCAGATGTTCTCTTCACTGAAAGAATGAAGAAAAGATTGAGTGAATGGCGTGATGAGTTGTTACAGAATAGGAGTAGAGGGCCTCAAGATCAAGGGGCTTCAAATGACTTGAATCAACAATTTCAAACAGTTTTCTTTAAGATGCGTCCTGCTCTGAGTTTGAATGGTTTCACTTCTCATCAACTCAGTCTGATACGAATGGTAAATGTTGTTGCATCTCTCTCTGGTTCTGTTTGTAATGTCTTCTCGTTTTATTGATCTCCTACATTCAGTTTCTTCATTGTGACTCTCATTTGGAAACATTCTTGAAGACCATTTCATTCTTGTATCATCAATATATGGTGTTAACAAGAATTATCTTTTAAATGGCTTTATCTTGTCTTTACTGAGGACATCAGATTTAATCTAGGAAACTGACCCTGCAGGTCATAAGGAAGCATTTCAAAGATCTTGTTTATGTTCGTTTCAATGGTGAAAGTTCTTCACAAGAATTAGTGGTTTTTACAGATTCAGAGAGTGATAAGGACAAACTTGTGGTAAGACACATCACATCTGTGAGGAAGATCTGTCAATTAGTTCCATATATTAGATGGTGAATATTCAACTGTTTCTTTTATACAAAACACTAGTTCATAGTTATATGTTACAGGAGTTTCTAAAATGTAGAAGGTAGAATTGTAGATTCTATTATGTTTGTTTCCTTCCAGATGTAGAATGGATTTGTCTTTGGCCTGGTAATACTTTCTGAAACTTTAATTTCACAAGCTGAGCAAATAATTAAGAGAAAAAAAAAATGGAGTTTCAAGACATGGATGTTTGTATGATGTCATCTCATGCAGAAACCTGATGGTGCTGAATTAGATACTGAGACTAAGTATGAATCTGACAGCTGCATTTGGTGTGGCATCATTTGCATGTTGTGATGACTCTACTCTTGTGCCCTGATTTTCTGTAGGAGGAGGTGAAGAATGAGCATTACAGAAGTACAGAAATGAAGATCCATGCTGCAGTGGGGTTCCGTCATGTGATTGATCTCCTTTCCTCGGAAAATAAGTTGATTGTTGGCCACAATTGCATCCTGGGTATGCACACTAGTCTCAGTTAGATGAAGATGTCAAATTAGTCTGATAGATTACTGAAATGCTTTTATTGTGGTGAGACAGATATTGCCCACATACACAGCAAATTCCTAGGTCCTCTTCCTTTGACTGCTGAAGAATTTGTCTCCTGTGTTAACAAGTACTTCCCAAATATCATTGACACCAAAATTCTATTGAATGCTGACAACATACTACAGCGACGGATGAAGAAATCAAGCACATCATTGTCCTCAGCTTTTTCCTTATTATGCCCAGAAATTGCTCATGGGTTTAAAAGTAAAGTTCAGTCTTCTCAGCCATGTGTTAAAGTTGAGGTCCATGTGGATGAAATGAGGTTTGCCTTCCCTTTCCTAACTTACTCTCTATAATATATTAGTTAAAAGCCCTTGATTCATTTTACCATAGTAGCTGGCACTTCCCTCTCTATCCTTCGCCTTTCTCTCCCCCATCAAAATCTGGCTAGTTTTTCAATCGAATTATATAGCTTAATATTAGCTTATTTTCGCTAATTTACTTGAGAGATCTCATTACCCTGTATCATTTTTAAGACTAATTAACTAAACACAGCCACGTCATATTGAATGTGAACATTTATAATGAATCAATAATGCTACTCTTGCTGCCTCTCCCAAGTTGAGGAGCCATCTGGTGGTCCTTTTACACTGAGACTATAACTTGCAGGTCCTCTGATTGGAACTCTGGAGCCAAGCATGAGGCTGGCTACGATGCTTTTATGACAGGCTGTGTGTTTGCTCAGGTCTGTAGTCATCTAGACATTGATTTTCAACTTTATTCAACTTCTGAAAATCTAGTCCAGAATGAAAAGCTCCAGAAGCACATGAACCTTCTATATCTGAGTTGGATTAATGGAGATATTATTGATCTAAGGACAGGTAGCAGGACTGCAGAATTTTTGGGTTCTAATATCCTCAGAAAGCGGTTTCCACGGATTTTATACAAGAACATTGTTTTAATCTGGGGATTCCCATCTAAACTAAAACCAAGTGTGATAAGAGAATGCATCTGCAAAACCCTTGGCCCTACTTCTGTTATTTCCATCTACCGAATGGATCAAACTGCAGTGTTTGTTCAGTTCAGCAAGGCAGAATTGGTCTTAGACTTTCTGATTTTGAAGGAAAGCCTAGAACGAAGTGATGATGCCATTTCTGTTCTGCATCCTCTTTCACAACTTTTGGAAGGTGGAAATACTCATGCTGCTAGTTATGAAACATATAAAGATATCTGCGAATCACCTGTCTCAGAATTGTTGTTCGCAGATCAAGCGGAGGCTGTAGGTATCAAATGGAAGACCAAATTGTTGCCATCGGATGTAGTGGAGAGGCAAGAGGATAATCATTTCCATCTAGAAAATGCACTGGATCATACTCCAGAGACTGTTGAAAAATCCAAGATAAGGAAGGCAGAGGATGTAGTACATGATTCATCGAATAAGCAGTTGACATGTGATGAGATCATCGATTCTCTTCTTAAAGTCGAAAAGATTAGAAGAACCACTAATTTGTAACTCAAGGCTTAAATTAAAGGCCATTTTTTGAGCTCTTTTTCCTCTTACTTTCACATTGAGATTTTTGTATACAAATGTTAGGATTACTGAGTACAATGATAAAATTTAGAAGTGTGAGATCACATTTTGATGGCAATTTTTAAGCCATCTTCTGTACATGAACAATTTGTCTATGAAATAAAATTTATATATTCTTGACATTGGATTCTGACTGCCCGTGTACTGGCTAATCCTTTCTTTGTTTTCAAGCTTGCTCAACAGATGTATATAAATCTAAAGGGGAGAAAGGCTAAAGAAGGCAAAAGAATGGCAACAAATCAAACTACATTGTAACCAAATTCATGACAGAAACAGTCATTAAACAACAGAAAGCACAAAATAGTTATAAGAATATCAAATAAAACAAACCATGGAGGTAAGGAACGAAACCAAATAAGAGCTCCTAAACTAGATAGTATATACTACATTAGCAAATACATAATAACCAACATGCCCCCAAGAGCAGTCATGAAGTAGGATGCAACCGTCAGCTTGATAGTAGAATTCTGAGGTGGCGGCCCCCAAAATGAGTCCCAACCACCCCCATCATGATCAGATCCATCATCCCCATTAGGTGAAGGTGCAGGCTGAGGAGAACTGATTGCAGGGTGCACCATCACCCGAACAATCAGTTTCTGACCAGCTTTGCAGTGACCGCGCTCCCCACTGATGAAGTAGAAGAACCCGTATCGATCAAACTGGAACACAGTGTCCCCATCTTCGAACTTAAAGATTGGATTAGACACACTGCACTTGGTGTAGCTTGTCTTGTTCACCACCAGCACCGAGTCATTGTTGTACTTGAAATCTAATGACAGAAAAGCAAAACATAAGTGACAAAACTAGTGATTAATCTGTTTCCGCTACTAAACTGTACTGTTTTTGTAGACACAAGTATAGTGTAAACTTACGAAGAGAATCCCCAACATGAAACCTGTTCCTGGTAGCCCATTCATTGTAGGTTTCAGACTCATTCCCAGTTGGTTTCCTCCACCCTCTCTCTTCACCAACCTTGAACTCAAAAGAAGTAGCAGCAACCATGACCATGAAGATCAAAACCAGAGAAAACAAAGCACTGTTTTTGCAGAGTTTTGGAAGAGAAAAAGAACCCATGTTTTTCCTTTCCTGAAAGCCTCAAAAATCTCTCGAAACTCAGCTACCAAACTGAAAGCAAACTCTGGGTTTTCAAGTTATAAGGGAAGCAAAGTGGCATGGCAGTTAAGTTAGTTACCTTCCTTCGCGTGGGGTTGATTAGTGGGGTTGGACAGTTAAAGCCCTGATAGTCCCCCACGTTGTTTGACCTCGTCTTTCACACTTGGTTATGCCCTGCTCTCCAGCTAAGTGGATCCCACTGATCAGTTGATTCAACGGCTGTGATCGTAGCCAAATCATGTAGATCATGCTGGTTAATTAGCTCAGAAGTAGACATGTTCATAGCAATTCTTGAGTAGATGATAATCAGGAAATTCGCCATTTCTGTTCTTTCACTAAACAGGAAATAATGTTGAATGAAGATGGTGAAATCCTGAGACTTCCCATGTGAGAGTGCACTGCTGGAAGTTAATAGTATTGTCAGGATTTCCAGGGAAATTCCCTGTTAGAGATTGTATTCTGCCAGACCATAAATATATGACTAAATATATATATATGATTTGGGTGAATTCAGTACCAGTGGGTTTATGAATATTGACAATTTGACAAGCTTTCTAAAATAAGGTATACTGTCCAATAAATGCCTTTACAATCTTTTAGGTATAATATATAAATAAATTCTTAATTAAACGTAATAAAAAAAATTTATTTAAATATTTTTAAATAATTTAAAAACTTATTTAAATATTATATCATCTTTTTATATACTTTTACATAATTTTAATGATAAATCTTACAACTTATCTTAAGTTATTTTTTTTTTATTTATGATAATATAATTATTTTACTCGTGACATGTAACAGATGACTTGGAGAACCGACATAATAATAAAAAAAGTTTTAACGCATATGATCACGTCATCAATTATCACGCGATCGCGGTAAATGGCATGCATGCATTTGATGCCTTGTCATGTAAGAAATAAATAAATAAATGGGGTTATCATAGATGCCTTGCCATGCATGCATGCCACGTGTCACAATCTCAAAGCCCACATATTGTCCCAAGATAAAGAAGGTCTTGACCCACAAAGCACGCGTGATGCAACCCTTCCTCACGTGCACGCCACCTGCTATAGCCGGTCACAATCTCTCCAAAATTGGTTATGAGATTTTATTGCTTACAAAGCCTTCCTTTTCATATTTCCAAACAAAGAAAATTCCAAAAAAAAAAGTAAATAAATAAAAATTGTTGGTAAAACCCATAATAAATGTGACAGTGAAACTCTGGTTCTCAGTTAGAAACTGTCAAATAAAATTGAATAAAAAAAAATAAAACGCTAGGGTTTTGTTTAGGGGACCACTTAACAGCCAGTAGCCGGTCATAGCCATGCATTACTGGTTTTATTCGGTGACAAAAGCTGGTATAAAGAAAGGCTTGCTTTGCCTAAGTGTTCATGGCATTGTGGTTTTAGAGTTACAAACTCTTACGTTACTCTTCTCTTCTCTTTGTTTCTTGTTTCTTCTGTTCTTTTTGGAAAGAAAATATGCTTTCAAAGGGAATGAGTGAAGGGTTTCAATGGTTTTTTTGATATGCCTTGACCTAAGAACCCCATGAAAAGCTGTTATAAGTCGTAACATATGTTTACTTAGAGCTCAAAGAAGTGGTGAAGAACTTGCAGCAAAGGGTTTTTCAGGTGAGTATCTGTGGGTATATCTGTGTTACAAGCAATTTGTTACTCTGGGTATTCATGTGTTAGCATGCATTTTCTTTCTTTCTGGGAAAAGGGTTTGAAATATCTAGGTTTCCATGAAGTTAAAATGCCTCAGACAGGCATGTTTTTGCATTGTAGTTTATAGTTTTCTGCAAGAAAGATGCCTATGTTTGATGATAAACGGATTTGAATGCATGCATACATGCATGTATATGAAAGAGAAAATGTTCTCTTGATCACTTCCAATATAGCTAATGCTAGTATTTTTCTCTTATTTTGGTTTAGATTCTGATGATGATTTTCATGTGACAGAAGGTGAAATCCATGCATGGATGGTGTGTGGAAGAAGAGAAGAGATGGGGAAGATCATAACTATGTTGACAGAAGAGAGAGAGCACAACCCGGCATTAGCTAAAGAAAGTCTTTGCTTTTGTTGGGAGTGTGCTTTCTCTTCTTCTGTCACCATCATCTTTTAACCCCTTCTCTCAAATGTTCCTAGTATCATGATGCCCATTTCACATCAATAACCTCTGCTGTAAATTTTTCCTTGACCCTGTGATCTCTTAATTTACTATTAAGTAAAGTGTTTTACTGCTCTTAAAACTGATCAGTGAATGAAGAATTAAAAGTGATGGATCTTAGAATGTTTCAATATATAGTCTTATGATCCTTCTTTCTATCTTTGTTGATATGCTCTTTAATGATCATCTGGTCAATAACAAGACAAATGATAGATCAATCCCCGACAGAAGCCTAGAAAGATATGGGAATGGGGGTCAGAGCTTTTTGAGATGCTTAATTTGATGATTTAAACCATTGTTTTTGCTCTTATAACTATGTTCTACAACCTAGGAAGTCCAATTATGCTGATGCCCCTCTGACAAAAAGAAAAATGTTATCGCCCTTGTTTTACTAGTGTTTCAGAACTTATATTCTTCTGATATATGAGTCTTTTGCCGAAGTACAATGATTCTGACAGATGATCACAAATGCAAAATATCCTTTGCACATTACTAGTTTAAAGAGAAAAGGAAAAATTGTTTAATGATATATAATTGATGATCAAAGATATATAGAAAAATTAACATAGTGTAGGGTGAGAAAGTTTGTGACTTGTGAGTGCTCCACCTTGACCAGAATATAGGAAGATTGACAGAATATGTGATGGTTTGGAATAGATTTACACCGCTGGTGAAGAATCTCAGATTTATCTTTGTACTAAGAAAGCCCATTTGGCTATTTGCGTAGGTGTCATGCAGACCCAGAAGCATATTGGAACCTTTACACTTAAATAAACAATCCAGAATTTGGAAACTTTCCTTTTCTCTACACTCCTTGAATTGTTTGTATCACATTGGATCAGCAATATTCTTTGCACTATCATTGACAGATATTCTTTATATTAATGGGAGAAAAGGATGGTAGATGCATACCCCATGATGTAATTTGTTTAAGCATGACATTGAATGATATTCTAAACACCTTTCCTGTTTGTTTCTGCTGATGGTTTTATGTCATGAGGGATCAGATGGGACTTCAATGATGACTGCGAACGATTAGTAAAAATGAAATGGAAGCCTACAAAGATCAGTTCAGTAGAGAAGGATGATCCAGCAACTTGTGGACAATAAGATTCAAAAGCATGATTAAATCCAAGTTAAAGATATGGAAGATCAATGCAGGAGGGTTGAAATGGAAGGAAAACTGAAACGTGGATCCAAGGGCTGAGAGTTTTCAATTGTCATGTGGGAAACCTGGAACTGCCTTAACTTTAGCAGCTGAGAACTATTCAGGAAGCAACTATGAAACTTGAATATGACATGAATTTTGACTCAAATGTGGTCCCCCTGTTGCCTGCTTGTAAAACCTTTTTCTTTTTGGCATGGCCTTGCCCTTTCCTCACATCAAACAGAAGAGCTGATACTTTGAAACTCTTTAGGAGAACTTTTATGTAAAAGGGGTAACTAGAGTGTATTGGGCTTATTAAATTAGAATTTCTTTGTAATTTGCACATTGATATCTGCTTTTTTGCAGACCCTTTTGCTTAGTTTGAATGCACTTTCATGGACATGATAAATGATGAAGAGAAGGCACTGGCAAAGCAATCTAAAAATAGCAGTTTAAAGCCTTCAAGGAAAATGATGTCTGGGGTTGGCATGCTCTTGGCAGTTTGATATTCTTGTAGATTTAAAGAGGATGGTGATGTTTGATAATTTACTGTGTTTACATATGCTTGTTGCAGGTTGTGCCACATTTTTTCTTTTCTTTTGTTTTCCCAAGTATACAGTTAAACCAACCATTAAAAAATGCAGTGGACAAGAGTGAAGGTAAATGCCAAGCACCTCTGAAGGGGAGGCAGGCAGGGTGGCCGACAGCGACGAGGGCATGAATGGTCATGTAGGAGGATCTGGAAAGCTTATAATCATGGACATTACACACCCTATCAAGGCCATGTGACAATGAAAAACTAAAAAAAAATCTAAGCAATCATATGAACTGCTTAAGCTCAAAGAAAGATCAGGGGCTTTCTTGCAATGTCACTGTGAAAGGAGTTCGAGCTTTAATATCATTAAAAACTAGAGAAAACACTTCATTTCTTTGTTGGTTTTGTGTACATAAGGAGCAAGACTCTGAATCCAACTCGACCGGAAATTTTGCAATTGCCAAGATGGGAAAGAAACTAATCAGATGAACTAGCAATGGCCAGATCAGAGCAAAGGGCATTTTTAAAACTTTGGGAGGAATATATCTTCAGATTACAGCAGAGACCACATAGTTCAATACAGTACTTTTGAACTCAGACTAAATGAACTCCTAGTCTCTAATTAGCAAACTAAAACAAAGTAGTTAACACTATGATGATGATATAGAAGAACAATGAATGAATCAAACAATTAATGAATATTGCATCTGAGAAAATGAAACCTGACTCTAGGATCAGCTTCGAATTCCCACACTCAAGCAGTTGTTTTGCCTTCTTCGTCATCTGAAACAATGTCCTCAACAGTTAAGCTACAAGAGAAAGAGAGACTTGGTTTCATCCTTGGCACAGCTATTGGCTCCGCCTCGTTGTTAAGGATCTGAAGGACTCTCCTGATTGAAGGCCTCTGAGCACTATCAGGGTGTGCACAGCTCAAACCTATAAGCAGCAGCTTCCTCATTTCTTCCTCTTTGAAATCCCCGTTCAACCTTTTATCAGCAGCTGCAGTGATCCTTCCCTCACCATGCAATTTCCACACCCAGTCAACCAGATTCACCATTTTCTGGCTGTTTGGCTCCCTCTCAATTGGCCTCTTACCACAGGCCACTTCAAGAATGACGACACCATAGCTAAAAACATCAGTTTTTTCAGTTGCTTTCCCATATTGAAGATACTCAGGAGCAAGGTATCCCATAGTTCCTGCAGTAAGTGTCGAAACTGGACTCTTGTCATGATCCATCAGCCTTGCCAATCCGAAATCACCAAGTCTTGGATTAAAGTTCCCATCAAGCATTATATTACTAGTCTTTATGTCTCTGTGGATGACTTGCTGTTCACATTCTTGGTGCAGGTATGCTAAGACAGAGGACAATCCAACAGCAATATGTTGCCTGTGGGGCCATGTTAGCAATAAGCCATTCTCAGCTTCTGGATGAAGCACCTTATCAAGGCTTCCATTGGGCATAAACTCATAAACAAGAAGCAATTCGCCCTTCTCAGCACACCAACCTTGTAGAGGAACCAGATTCTTGTGCCTCAAACAAGCTATAATGGACAATTCAGCAAGAAATTCAGATTTACCTTCATGGGAGTGTTTTGATCTTTTCACTGCACCAATAGTCCCCGAAGAAACGAAAATGGCCTTGTAAACATTTCCAAATGCACCACGTCCTATGATTCTACTTGAGTGAAACCCTCTTGTGGCTGCATATATTTGTTTGTAACTAAACTCCCTTGGCCCTGTCAAAATCTCTGCTTTGAGACACTTTTCTGTTCTCATATCCTTCCATTTCTTCACAGAAACATAACCAAAAACTGCAAGAACCACAAAGACGAAAGCCGGCCCGGCAATCCCAAGTCCTAAACCAAGCCTCTTGTGGTGCTTGTTGGTAGAATTTGATACGGGAACATCTGATATTATTGTAACTGAGCTATCAGATACATTATGAGGATGTGATCTTGGTCTCACAGGCCGGAAACCAAAAGTCTTGAAACTCCAATTCACAATCGAATGAACTTCAGTACTCCCTTCTGTTGAAGCTGAAAAACCAACGAACATATCCTCTTTAAGATAGCCAGCCAAGTCAATATCCACAGATAGTAATGGCGTTGGAGGCTTTAAAGTTGAATAGCTCAAGAAAACATTCAAGGCCCTCAAATCATTCTTGTAATCAATCCAAGCAGTGATCAAATTCCCACTCTTTAAATCAATATCTTGCAACATTGCGTCAGCTGTCTTGATTGAATTGAGCTTGTTGATATCCAAACCAACATGGTTCTGATTCGGATCATTGAACTGAGTATCAAGCTTGGTATCAAACTCAATGGCTAAAAACTTGTTCTTGGTCGACTGCGAAGAGTTAACAAGACCAAGATACCCTCCTGGACTCCCAAGAGTTTGGTTATCAGGTGACAGAAAAAATGTTAAGCCATCACCAAAAGAGCTCGGGTTGACATTGTTGATGGAAAAAGAGAACTTTGTGGTAAAAGAAGCCGTGGTATTGGATTCTTGGTCAAAAAAATGGATTGGGTTGTTGTAGATAAGGCTGCCTGAGCTCGAAGAAGGAACACCAAGCTCCCTGGTGAGGCCTACTACCCCATTTTTAAGATGGGAATCGCCAAGAAGAGTGAGGTTCCTGACAGTGAAGGACTGGAAATCAAAGGTGGCGTTTTCAGCCGATGCTAAAGATGGGAACTTGAAGCTGAAGAGAAGCAAGAAAACAAGAAGGTTTCTTGGTAGCATTGCTTTTGTTCTGTTGGAGACTCTTGGATTGGAAAAGGATTACCCAGAATTGGTTTCTCTGCAAGAATGGAAAGGTTGTAATCAACAATACATAAGTTAAGGCAGTCTGAGAGAATTCATGAGAAACAGAGAGTGAGAGAAAATGTGGTTTAAACCGTTAGAAAACAGGCGCCGGTGGGGATTTGAAGAATTAAAAAAGTAGAAAGGAATGGCATTTTGTTACTCTAATAATCATTTATAGCATAACGGTTGGAAAGACTTGAGTTTTGGACATTTGGGCAAATTTGTGGGGAGGAATGGTGGTCAAAAAACGGTGTAGTTTCGAGGGTGATAATTGAATAATTTGAGGGAGGGACCATGAAAATGAACTGAGAGATACAAAGTGGGATTTCGTTTCAAATGTGACCGTTTTTAAGGTGGGTGGGGGCTGTGTTTTCTGACTATTATTATTATTATTTATTATTTATTACTATTATTTTCCATGACAAAGCCATGTGAATGATTCCCTGGGCATTTGACCGAATAATGTTGGATAGTCTAAAAACCAAAATAAATGGCCTATGGCCCACATATACTTTTTCTTTTGAATAATTTTAATTTTTTTTCACATAGTATTTTAGAAATATATTTTTTTGTGATTAGTTTCGTATATATAAGTTTTATTCTAAAATAGAATTACCACTTAATTTCAATTAGTAAAATTATCAGAATATATTTTTTTAATTTATCAAAAAAAAATTAAGGGTATAACACTTTTTGAAAATATAACCGATTCACGAAAAATAATTGAAAAATTGTATATGAAATTAACCAGTTTTTTCTTATAAAATTGATGGGGTTTAAAATGGTATGTTTTATTTAATAGCAAAAGGAACATATTTTGTTCAAGCAATACTTGCTCAAAAATGATTAAATAATACGAACCCACTGCTGACACTAAATCCCATGAGATGTAGTACCTCTGGGTTAAAGCAACTCAACATGGTCGGTGATATATCTAAACACACACACACACACACACACATATATATATATATATATATATATATATAAAGAAATAAGTACAGATACTTAGAATCTAACTCAAACGGGCAACAAAGAAGGTTGATCAGAAATGGTGGGTGTCAGCTTGGGAAAAGGAGGGAGGGAGGCCAACAGTGAAATGTGAGTTCGGAGAAATCAATAATGACAAAAGCCCCATGTGACCATTGGGGTCCAATTGACTAGCCCAAATCCAAACCTCATCGGATTCCACGTCATGGAGCCGTTATAGTAATGCAAATATTGTCCCCCCCAACCCACCACGCCCTACCATGTCTCAAATTTAAATCTAACCGTTATTCGACTTGATTGTGTAAGAGTATCTTGTATTCGAGTTTGGGACAAAATAAAGTTGAAAAGGTCTAAATCAATGAAGTATAGATTTCGAATTCAAAGTCCTACCGTGTATAGAGACTTTGGAGGTATTTGTTGCGGCTTCAATGGCTTCCAAGTTCAGGACTTGAGCTATATTATTGAACGGTGAGGGGGATTAGAGGCAAACAGCCCTTTAACATTGGCAATGGAAGTTTTGTCAGCTCTAAGCAGTTAGCAAAAAAGGGGTTTTATCTACTGATATGAGACTATTAAGATATACATCATTGCTACAATTTTTTGTTTTTTTGTTTTTTTGTTTTTTTAATCTTCAGCAAAAGAAAATGTTGGAATCACCTGCTTCTAGCTCTTCCAAGAAGTCTCTTTTTGACTCTGCCACAGAAAAAGCAAGAATGAAAATGGCAGTCACCATGGAAGCATGGAGAATATTATCCATGGCCGGAAGAGCATACCTTTGGGTTCATGCAGGTGCTCTCATTGAGTTGGCTGCAGATACTATCCAGTATTTAACTCACACGATTTTGCTGGAACTTTCTTGGCAAGAGAACTATGGAAAAGAGAATTTAACTGTTAGTCCAACAGCAAACACACATAGTAGAAAGGTTTTACAGCATCTATGGTAGTCACCTTCAGCTATGCTGCAGAAGCTTTTCAGGGGGAATATTACTTCTGGGTCCAGATTTTGCTGGGAAGTTACAACCAAAGCCAAACGATTTTTACTGCAAAAATCACCAAGAGTTAATTGGAAGTAATCTATCAGCATATTTCTTTACAAGAAATGTGATAAATGTGGTTCTTAACCTGAGAATCCATACTTATGTTTAGGATGACAAAACTGAGTTCACATACCTGGCCCATGAAGGAATAAATTTGCTATTAGGTCCATCATCTTCTTCTTCTTCCTCATCTTCGTCGTCAGAACCTTTGTATGGAGATATATCATATGATTGTTCCCGGCTTGTATCTGCAATTAGGCTATCACTCTCTGTTGTTGCTCTATCCACGGTGCTCAGTACCTGAGAAAAGATTTAGTATCCAGATGAGGCTCTAATGAAAGTATTTCACAAACCATTGAATTAGTAGAAGAAACATCCAAGAGACAGTTCCAGTTAAACTGGTTCAATATGGCAAAATTTAGTCTCCATGATGTCACAAAGTTGGTAACAATCCATTTGAAAGGTCCCATTACAAATCCTCATAACAACTAGTTCTGCTTGAGTCACACTCCTATAAGAAATTCTTATGTCAGGTGTTGCGCATATCGCATTAATGAAAAACATATGTTATGCCCTCTCAGTACAAACTGAGAGAATACTTAAGCACTTGCTCCATGATAAACATATGACTTAGCATTGCCCTATCAAACAGGTTTTCAGATGGTTTATGATAAATAGACATGGGATTTAGTCCAATATAGCAGTAATACTAAGAGGAACTCTTAAAATTCCTAGTATTTAACCCATAGAAGGGGCAAGGTCAAATTTTATCTGTTGCAGCTGTGCTAAAAGAAGTTTTTACCTTTGCATTGCAATCTTCAATGGCCATGCTTGCTTTTACGGCATCGGAAATTGAAGCAACAGCCATCCTTAATTCTGTCTCTAACATTTTCCCTTCATTTCTGTCTGCTATTTCTTTTTGCATTTGCTCATGCTTCACTGCTCCATCATTAGGAACCTTCATTGTTTGTGCTCTCTCATCCTACAGCAGACATCCACATTTTAATGCCATACCACAAAAAGGAAAGATTTAAAGACAAATCATTGTCTACAGCAGAAGGGAGTTTACCGGGGCTTGGCAGTTCTTTTCCTTCTCATCCTTCTTTGCACATAATTTTTCTTCAGGAGGACGCAGCTGCCTCCGTGCTTCCTCTATACGCTTTCTTTTTCTTTCTTTCCCCAACCTTTCCTCCTCTTCCCTCTGTCTTTTCTTTGCAGCCATATCAGCCTCCTTTTTCTTTCGTTCTTCTTCCTTCTTTTTCTTCTCAATCTCCAACTGCCTCAAATTTTCTTGCTCCAACCTCGCTCGTTCAAGTTTCAAGGCCTCCTTCTTCATCTTACGATCATTCTCTTTCTTTTCTGCAAGTCTCTTTGCAGCTTCGGCAGCCTCCAGGGCCTTCACTTTAACATCCCTCTTCCCTAAAAGGAATTACAAATAACTTAAAGTATCTGCATCGTCTATATGTAATATAGTTTTCATAAAATGCTGGGGAGAAATGAGAGAAAAGGAATGGCTGGAGAAAAATGATAGGAGAAAATGATTACCAGTGATAATAGCAGCAGCTTGTTTTTGCAGAACCATTGGAATGAACGAAGTGACATTTGAGACTATATTATTGACCTTTGACTCCTTTTGTGAGAAACTTGGCCCCCCTTTTCTCAGACTGGTTTTTCCAGATAGTTTTGGTTTTCTGAACCCATTACGAAGTGATTCACTTGCCCTCTTGGTACCATTTGCCCCTGGTGGTATACTCAGGTTTTCTTTCATCTTATTTGTTTCTCTCCTCTTGCTGGCATTGTGATTTCCAGCCTTTTGTTTGACCTCATTCTCAGTCCCAGTGAAGTTGTAGGCCGTGTTCACGGAGTCCAGACTAGCTCTAACGGTAAATATTTCAGCTCCAGAAACTGATGCAGGAACATTTGGACATTCCCTAATCTCAGTAAGTGGTTTTCTTTGGACAGAGCAAGTCACCATTTTGGAAGCACCGCCTTCCTGAAATGCATCAACCACCTCGTCTGTGTTCTCATTTTCTTCATTGATGCAGGGAAGCTCCGGATTTAGGCTACCTCGCTTCTCTGAACTGCCAGAGTTTGAAACGATCCTATCCCAGAGCTTGCCAACTGGAGAAAGATGAGGTTTCTTCACATCTCCAGTAACTTGAAAACTAGAAAAGGGCAAGCGATCAGAAAAGTATCCTCCAAAAAGAGCACGGTTCGTGTCCTCACCAAAGCAACTAGTGCTAATTTTAAGTTGACTTTTTCCATCATCATTTGTAGGAAGGGTGCTCTTTGGGCCCACGCATTCTAGGAGCCCATTTGGAATAGACTGGTAAAGATCGGTTGTTCGGTGCAATTTATAAGTAGTTGGAAACTGGGATAATGGGGTATGGATGCAAGCAGACTTACAAAGCCGTTCCAGAAGGCTAGCACGTTCTATTGTAGTCTTTGGAAGGTCCAATTTGTCAAAACTAATTCCATCTCCACCAATGCATATTTGTTCACTATCTGTCTGCATAATGAACCCCTCAAGTTCTGGATTGGTCTGATCAGCACTGATCAAGTCTGCTGGTGGTTGACATGGAGAACTAATTGGACAAGTTGAACCCTCACCATCTTCTCCGAGTTGAGATTTGCCTTCTTCCTCGCTCCTTTCATAACAAGTCAAATGTTCAATATTTCCAAATTCTGATTTATCCCCAACATTCAATAAAATTTGATTCTCGTCTGCAGTGCATTTCCTTGTTGAACCAAACATAACGCTGGATGGACCTACTGCTCCTGTTCCCTCCGCTGAGTGATCTTCAGAATTTTCAAGGGTCTCTTGCAGCAAACTTGAGACAGAAGCCACAGCAAATTTTTTATGCATAAAAGTGGAAGGAGTTACTGCCCTTCTGCTTCTCTCTTTTGAACTACATTTGCCCTGGCCAGCACAATAATAAGACATTTGCTTTGTTAAAAGTGTTCAATTGCAAATAGGAAAGCAACCTGTGCAATGTATGGAGAACCTGTTCCAATTATATAAGTGTGCTAATTATGAAATCAAGCCATAGCATCGCTGCTATCCAGATGTCTGCTGAGAAATCTTTTGCCTCCTAAAGTTTTTCACACATGCCAGTTCAAGATTAACCTCCTAGGAGGTAATCTTATCATTGAAACAAACAACTTAATATATTGTTTTCATGGCAAAGATAAACTTAGTGAAAGTGTAAGTATTTTATAACAGGAAGAGAGAGTAGACGACATCACTATCTCATGAGAAGTTGTAGATATTACTAAAATAATGAGGAATTAAAACTAGAGGAAGATTCAATCCACCCACAATGTAGCATACCGTGTTCTGATCTTCTTCATCAACTAGAGACTTATTGGCATTTAATTCCATAATATCTTCCTCCTGAGACAAAGAAAAGTGCTGAGATTTAAGATATGCTTGAGTTATCATATACAAAAGCCACATTCCTTGTAATAAACCCCAGTAAATACTCTTAATTGGCTTTACCTTCAAGCTTAATGACAAAGACAGGGTATTTCTTTGTTGACCTCCGATCTTCCTCCGCTTATGAGGTGACGAACCCTCCACATGGGAGCCAGAATGTCTACCTGGCTGTATGGACTGAATTGCAAACTTGTGTTCACTTGATTTTGCATGTGTGGGATCTTGATCTGAATCAGTGTCATCAGCAATAAATCTTCCCATTGAGTCTGCATTTCGATTTTGAGGACTTAACTCCATTTTCTGTTTCGCAGAATGACCCTTAGTTTCTTCTATTAGTGCAGTAAAAGCATGCTCAATTCCATCACTGGAAGTTGCATCTGCTTTTCTTAGCAGGGCAGGGCTACAAACTTCAGTGAAATCAATATCCGCCAAAATTGCAGGACCACTACATACATTAGTATTACAATTATGCTCTTCTGGGACCGATGTTGCAGATTTTACTACTTCAAGCTTCCTATAATCCTTCTCAAAGAGATAATTTGTCCCAGTATCAGCATTTAATCTAGATCCTGAAGCATCTTTTGTTGAGTTTCCAAGCAAATTTTCGTAAGAAACTTTTAAACTAGTTGAATGATGTTCCATGAAAATTTTCTGTGCAGAGATTTTGTTGCTTTCAGGCAGAATACTTGTTACAGCATCTGTAGAAGCCTCAGGTGTTTCTTTTACTGACAACACGACATTTAAATTTGAAGTTCTACCTGGTCCAGATGTCTTGTTCAAATCTGTTTTGGACTGTTTCTCTTCTTCACTAAAGGCTTCCCACTCCTCCAACAACTGCTTTACAGGGGACGAGTTGTATTTTTCTTGGTAGAGAACAGGAGTTACTTCATCCAGCTTATCTGCAGAAGGAAGCCGTGCAAGAGGCCATTCCTCCAATGATTTGATCTCTTCTTCACTCTCTAATACAGGACTAGAAGCTTCATTCAAAGTGCACTCTCCCAAATTATCAAAATCAAGTTGCTTAGGCATCACTATCATAGCAGATGCAGAGTGTGGGCTTGTTACTGCTACTTCCAACTCAATTCTTTCATAAATATTCAATGACTTTTCAAGAGGAGGATTGTTAGCACCATCCAAGTTAGATGCAGAACTAGCTAAATGAGACTCAACTAACTCATCGGAATCTACATCAGTGTCTGCAACAATTGCAACACATTGGTTCAAGTCAGCAAGATCACTGTCACTGGCACAAGGCAAGGAATCTACTTGGGTATCAGGAACTTCCTTAAGTTCAGCTCCTTCAGACCTGTCTGATGACTTTGCATATGGGGACTTGTTGGAAGCTGTTGATTTGCACTGTGTAACTTCATGCTCCAGGGTATCAGAGGAATCAACAAGTTTAAACAATTTTGCACTACAATTAGCTCTCGACCTGGTACTACCTTGATTATGTTGATCTACAACAGCATTCTCTTTTGTTTTGTAATCACTTGTTTTGGCCTTTATCCCACAACTTTCAATGCTGATATCAAAAGGCTTAATCAAATCCTCAAGATCATTAGCATGGCAGGCCAGCTGCATTGATCTACAAATGCCATCATCGATGCTCCTACCAGGACAGCTATCCAGCTTCAAATGCTTATTCACACAGTTATGCTGTTGGCTAGAACTTCTGGATCTTGTTAATCTTCCTTGATAAACATTGCTTTCCTTTTCCTTGCTTAGGTGGTCTCTTGCTTTCATATAACCATAACTTTCATCAGAGATAACAGTAGGCTTTACTGATTCCAACAACTCATCCACAACATTATGCTGTTGTTTTGACTCGCAGGTGGATTTTATAACCAAATCACCATCCTGCTTTGCAACATCAGAAGCTTTACCTGCACATGAAAGCCCATTTACAGACTTGGGAGATTGGACAGAACTTCTAGATCTTGTGATGCTACCAGAGTAAATATTTTTGGCCCTCTCCTTGCTCTGGCATTGACTACTTTCTTCTTTTGCTAATACACAAGTTACAACATTACCAACTGGTTTGACAAATTGCAATAACTCATCAGCAGCATCAGACTGTAGTCTTGATCTGTTAATGGATTCAGTAAGCACAATACAATCCTGCTTTGCACTTGGAGGACCATTCACAGACATTGGAGGTCGACCAGAACTTCTTGACCTTGTGACTCTACCAGAGTAAACATCTTCACCCCTTTCCTTGCTCTGGCATTGACCATTTTCTTCATTTTTCACTGGACAACTTACTGTATTATGAAAAGGTTTGACAAATTTTGATTCCAATAACTCATGAACAACATGAGGCTGTTGTCCTGAATTGCTGGTGGATTCTGTAAGTACCACACCATCCTGCTTTGCAACACAAGAAGTGTTGCCTGCACCTGAAGGTCCACTCACAGACTTGGGAGGTTGGACAGAACTTCTAGATCTTGTGACTCTACCAGAGTAAATATTTTCACTCGTTTCTTTGCTCCAGCATCGCCCTCTTTCTTCCTCCTCTTCTGCACATCTCACAACGTTATCACATGATCTGATCAATTCCAACTTATCCGCAGAATCAGACCATAAACAAGCAATCTTTTCAGAACTCTCAAAGTTTTTACATGCTTTCACACTACTTCGATGCTCTAGAGCCCGTTGCCTAGACTTAGATCTCTGGATTCTTGCCAGAGATAAACCAGGGTCAGGACCAATATCTGAGATCATCCCATCTCTACAGTCTTGAGGAGGAGATGTAACACTAGGATCCAGCTCATCAGCTTTACCAGAAAGACACTGATCTAAGCCTTCATTCCAAGCATCAACTCGGTTGCGTAAAAGACTTGGTAACTGCACATTATCAGTTGTAACAACTGGCTGTTGGTACAGAGAACAGTAAGGAATGGAAGGCTGTGGATCTGGAAGTAGGAGTCCTGAGATAAGATCTTCCTTATTCAACTCTGCAATTAAAAAAAGCAGACTCTTCCTTATTCAAAATCCACTAAAAAAGAACTGTTATACAGACTATTAGACAGATAATTCCAAAGTACTTGATAAATTAAGTTCTGAAATCGAAATACAATCAAGAATCAAATGAAAGAAAACTTTGAAAATAAAAAAGGAAACTGCTTTTCTAGCTTTCAAGTTTCAAAATTTGAAAAATTGAGTCAAGTTTATGTACTTGAAATTAATGAAGCATTGCCATAAATATTTTCTAGTCTAAAAAGAATTAAGCATTAATTCAAATTTTTGAAATCAATTAAAAGGTAAAAATCAGTATTCCCTTTGAATTTAAAAGAAAATACTCAAAAGAAATTAAAGACGCTGTTGCTAAAGAAATCTTCAGTCGATTCTTCGAATCTTCAAACAGCAAGAACGACAGAAAGAAGAAGAAAATTCACCATATTCAATGGAGAAGAATTATATCTAAGCATTATTAAGGATAACAAAATCACATTCAAAATTTACTTCATAAACCTTCGAAAAAATGGAAAAAAATTGGAAAATGTAAAGCTGAAAGGGAAAAGGAATTCAATCGACTCTTCGAATCTTAAAACAGCAAGAACAACAGAAAAAAAGAAGCAAAATTCACCGTATTCAATAGAGAAGAATCAAATCTAAGCATTGTTAAAGAAGAAGAAACTTCATAAACGGTCGGAAAATTGGAAAATGTAAAGCTGAAAAGGGAGAAAGAAGCAGATTACCGGTGGGAGAAGTGGAGAGAAGCCAAGACGGAGGAACGAAGCCGTCGATCAGACACTTGGAGGCGAGGTGGTGATCGAAGAGAAGGATCTGCTGCTTCACGTGGTCGATTATCCGATCCTTCCTCTCGAAGATCTGAACCAACACCTTCTCTATAGTCGACATTTCTCTTCTTCTTCTTCTTCTTCAATAGCCACGATTTTCCATCTACAGCCAAACACATATGGAGTTTTTTGGATTGATTTTGGCTTGAGAGGGAGAGAGGGGGGGGGAAGACGCGCGGTTCTAGAATTTGAAATTCGGGGGTCAATCTGATAATTTCTTGACTGTTCAGTGGCAAACTAGGTATTTCATATTATCATTGAGATCCACGACGTCGTTTCCTCTTCCCTTCCTTTCCATAATAAAACGACGTCGCGTAAAGTCAATTTAAGTCAACCATACGACGTCGTTGTTGACACGGTAAATGTTCAGCGTCTCCTCCTCCTCCCCTGTTTTCCTCCTCTGCGTTTTTTTCAAGGTGAACCTTTGATTCTCTATAAACTCTGTTCTTCTTCTTCTTTATCTTCAGAATTTTACTAAACCTATCAAAAAAAATCATTACTTGAATGGAAATCCCATTGCCTCTGAATAAGCTATCTCTACCATCAATAACCAAGTAAGTTCCTTTCTTGTGTTTTTGTTTTCATTTGTATCTAATTTTGTTGATATAATTATTTCTCCTTTTCTTTGTTTTTTTGTTCAAAGTGGGGATAGTGTATATGTCGTTTTCGTATCTACTGGAAGCTTCAATCCTCCTACTTTGATGCATTTACGCATGTTTGGTATGTGTTATTTCTCTTGTTCTACTTCTTTGCCTTTTGTTAGTTTATTTTTCATTTCTTTTTATTGGTTTTGTTGTTCTTTTATGGTTAGAGCTGGCCAGAGATGCATTGAATTCAGATGGGTTTTGTGTTATAGGAGGCTATATGTCACCTGTAAATGATGCATACAAGAAAAGGGTGAGTCTTTGCTGAATTGGTAATGGCAGAATTTACAAAAAAAAAAATCTAAACTTTTGTTGTGATGTCATTAGCATCTTGGAAATGGTAGATGATTTGGTTTCCTGTATTTGATGAAACTCGACTGCCGATGTATAAAATAGTGATCCTGAAACAAAATGAATCAATGATAGAGGCAACAGTGTATTATTCAAGGTTCATATGTGCTTGTCTTGTTCTATGGTTATATGTACAACAATTGAGTAGCTTTGTCTGATGATTGCAGGGCCTTATAGCTGCTGAACATCGAATCGAGTTGTGTAATTTAGCCTGCAAAAGTTCTGAATTTATAATGGTTGATCCTTGGGAGGTAACTAATTTTTCTTTCTCTGGCTGCATTTTGCAAATTTGCTGGGAAATTGGAGTTTGATTGTATAGCATATCTATTGCGTTGCAAAATACAATTGTCTTGTTTCTTTTCGAGTTCTTGTCTGAATCTAACCCCGAAACTTTTGATGCTTTCTCACAGGCAAACCAAAGCTCTTTTCAGCGCACTCTAACTGTTTTGTCTCGAGTCAAGAGCTTCTTGACTGAGGGTGGACTGATACCCAAGGGTATGTAAGCAGAAACTTATCCTTGCTTTCCTTGCTTTATGTGTTGAGCAACATAATCCTGATTATGTCATCCTAATTCCTCCTATGAGTATAATTAATATATATATACACACACACATACACATATGAGCGAGCAAGAGTGGGTTGATTACTTGATTATATTGGAGGATATGTTCTGTTGCTCAGGAACTATCTCTCCAAGATCTATCATATTACAATTCAATAACTTTATTTCCTCTATGTATTTTTACCTTTAGCTTTCCTCCTAATGATGTTTAATGGAATCTCCTCATTGTTCCACAGGAGATACTAATTGTGATGTCTCTGGCTTTTTGCAGAATCCCTTAAAGTCATGCTTGTTTGTGGTTCTGATTTACTTCAATCTTTCAGCATTCCTGGCTTTTGGATCCCGGAGCAGGTATATGCTTATATTAATTTGTATGATATAGGTGTTACCGGATTGAGGAGACTTAACATTATCATTATTCTAAGTTTAGTGCTTACACTGGCATAATTTGAATCTGAAAACACCAACTTTTTTTTTTGTATCAAATTCCAGGTTAGATCCATATGCAAAGATTATGGTGTGGTTTGTATTCGCAGAGAAGGACAAGATGTGGAAAAAATCATCACTGATGATGAAATTTTGAATGAAAACAGGGTGAGTCAAATTTCTTTATTTTTTCCAATTTTCCACAAGAAGCAAAAGCAAGGCATTAATTCCCGGTCATTACTCTTGACAACATCTGAATTTTTGGTCAACTCTGGAAAAGAACTTTGAACTCTAACTAGTTAGATACATATCACTAATGTTAGCGTGTATGCTCTTTGTTCCGTTCAGGATAACATTAAAATTGTGGATGAACTAGTACCAAACCAAATCAGTTCAACAAAATTGAGGTAAACAGCTTTATTTGTTCATGTACTGAACGAAAAATCTAACATCTTTTCAGAGGCTAATATTAATGGAGATCCCCTTTGTTTTCTTCATTTGTTCCAGGGAATGCATTTCAAGAGGATTGTCTATAAAATACCTGACCGTAGATGAAGTCATTGATTATATCAGAAAACACCATCTGTACTTGAACTTGGATGAAAAGTGATGATTGAATCAACAAATCTTTAAATTCTTATCTGTAAAAGACCATAATTCTTTTAACTCTTTTCTGTAAAAGACCATAATTGATTAAATAAACATGGTGGCTTACAATCATTGGGATTCTAATTTGTTTTCATATGGATAGCAGCAGCAATTCTACTTTCTTACCAATCTGTGAGCCATGGATTGAACTTAACTCTATCACCATTCCTGTTAACCTCAGCCAGGGTAAAGGTTCAGTTTTACAAGTTAACAGGGCAATTCTACTTTCTCACCAATCTATGAGCCATGGATTGCACTTTCTCTATCACCATTCCTGTTAACTTCAACCAGAGTAAAGGTTCAGTTTTGCAAGTTAACAGAGCAATTCTACTTTCTTACCAATCTGTGAACCATGGATTGAACCTACTCTATCACCATTCCTGTAAACTTAATCCAGGATAAAGGTTCAGTTTTACAAGTTAAGAGGCATCTTCCATGTGCCAAACTTAAAAATTCTTAGCTCCATTTGATCACCACCAAAAACAAAACAAAATCAGATAAAGACAAAGCAACAGCAGCTCAACGACTGTTTTCTGTTTAACCAAAACCAATGAATCCAACACATGTTCCAAGTACAAAGAAGCAAAGAAGAACAATCACCCTGAATGCCAATACCAATTGTTTTACCTTCTCCCCTATATTTCTAAATAATGGGTAGTTTGTCATGGTATCTGTTTATTCATATCTGTGCTTTGCTTCCCTTCATTTGAACTGACCAAATGGATCAAAGTTGTTGGTCAGAGAAGCCTGTGAAGACGACGACCCGGCTGCACCCGAACCATCTCTGTAGAACCCTCCCATGGCAGCGGCTGCTGCAGCAGCATCAAAGATCCCCTGGTGGTGATGTCCCATGTGGAGACCAGGCCCATAAGGCGGAGCCATCATCATGGGCCCATAGTCAATTCCACGCTTCAAAATGGGCTCACCACGCAACGAAGTCCTCTCGCTCTCGCTCTCCCTGTACCTGCCCAAGAAAACAGTCAAGGGCTCGACGTAGTCGTCGAAACCCAACTTCCCCATGGCCCAAAGAACGTCCTCGGCCGTGATGGTCTTGCGCTGCTCGCGTTGGCAACGCTCGTTGGCTTCCCCAGTGATGAAGCTGATGTACTCGGAGACGCATTCCTGGATGGTTTCCTTGGCGTCGTCGGAGATTTTGGCATGTGCAGGGAGGATGCGGCGCATGATGCGGATCACGTTGGCTATCGGCATGTATTGATCCTGCTCCCGCACCATGCACGGTGGAGGCATGGTGCTGGACTTGGCGGTGTTGCCGCCATTGTTGGTGTTTGAGGAGTCACCAGGCTGTATGACGCTCAACCCTGAAAACACAAAGCAGGATATTATTTATTTTCTGACACAAAATCTTTGTCGGATTTTAATTTTTACAAAAATTAAAATAAGAATTTTAGTTTAAATATATTTTTAAATTGTAAATCTTTCAATGTTTTTAATACGATAAAATTAAAAAATGTCATGAAAAAATAAATGTACAAGAATATTTCAATTTGAGATATCTCAAAAATAAATAAATTAATAAAAAATATTATTTCGAAACATCTAAAAAAATTCAATATAAAAGACAAACCAAATATTAATGAATATGACACAAAACATAAATTCCATGCTCATAAATATAAATAAAATAAACAAATAATAAAAACAAAAGTCAAAGGCAACAATAAATGACAAATTAAATGCAAAAAAAAAGTGCAGTCAAATTTTGGAAAAAGAGAAGCATATTTTTCTTTTTTCTTCTATTTTCTCCAATTAATTCCTCTACCCAAAAAATAAATAACATAAAATAAATGCCACGTCAGCGGGATGCATGTCACACGTGCCCATCCAAAGCGAGAATAAAGTGCCTCAGTTCGGGGCACGATAGGTTAGTGGGTCCCGCTTTTTGGGTTTGAAAAGGAGGGGGATGTGGAGTGGGGCCCAATTCAGGCCCCCTGAAAATACGGGCCCCACATATCACTGTTTAGATTCTTTTGTTTGGGAGTGTCTCTCTCCTCTCTCTCCGTGAAGCCCAAAGTCAAAGCCTTTTCCCCGGTTTTGCCATTTTTCCCCTTTTTTTCCTTTTATCCCAAAAATAAAATAATTTAAAGCAAAGAAAAAATAATTAAAATAAAATAAAATGACTCAATTTTTTTCTTTTTTTAATCTCCAGGTTTTGAAATTTTTCCTTTTTTTCCTTCTTTAATCACAAAAATAAATACTTTAAAGCAAATAAAAAATTATTAAAATAAAAGAAAAAAAGGACTCAATTTTTTTTCAATTTTTATTGAAACAAAAAAGAAAATAAAGTTCTGATATTGGACTTTTTGGTCTCTCTCTTCCACAAAACCTTGCATGCAAGCCATGTCAACAGTAGATATATATATATATATATATAAATATTCAAAGTTAAAAAAATAATTAAACGCCCATTTTTTATATTTTACTTATAATATTTATAAGAACCAAAAAAAATAAAAAAAAAACAAGACAAAAATAAAATAAAACCAACCGTTACTGTAAGAACACACAGAGAGAGTCAAAAAGGAAGCTGGTCTGAAATTTCATTTGCTTTCAATCTAAAAAGCTTCCTCTTGAGCAACAATGGCGAAAGCTGGCAAATGTTGCATGCAACCCCAAAACAAAGCAAACAAACCCAAAAAGATAAATAAAAAATAAAAAAATTAAACAGAAAAACCAAAACTCTTCATGCATGCAATATTTTTCTATCTATCTTGAATATTGAAACTGTATTTTCGTCGAAAATGATAATTAATTTATCTCGACGTGAATTATTTGATACGTAAATATGACATTTACAATCGTAGTAAAAAATCTGAAAAAAAATATAAAAAAAATTATATATCTTTAAAGGGTTATTTTGTGTAGAAAAGAGTTTACCGGAGCTTGATTTTGCATGCTTGTGAAAACGATTGAACCCATCACCACGTTCCATGTCTTGTCTTTCAGCAACAAAAGAAAATTAAATAAAAAAAATAAAAAAGAATTTTGTTTTCTTTTTTAAGGGTTTGGCGTCCTTTGAAAGGGCAATGCACCATTCAGGTGGGAGGGGTGGGGGGATTTATATTGGCACAAAGAAACACAGTCCCACATGGCAAACCGGCGTTTCTAACGAGGAACTTAGAATTGCCGGTCACACCAACCTCTCTGATTGGACAATGCTCTTCCCCTTACCGGGATTTACAGGTGGCCAGTCAACAACCCCGTACTCTCTTTTTTCCTGTCTTTTGTTTTTTGTCTTAATGACTGCTTACCTTGGAAAGTGCTAATTTTGGTATACCAAGTCATTCTCCATTCATTGCTTTTCAATTTTGGGTATTCCATGTTTATATCACATGGATAAATATCATATCTCGTATCAGACGAAAATAATTATAAATTTTTAAAAAATATATTTAAGTTGGAAAATTTCAATTTTACATTATAATTTATTAAATTATACATCATAATTGCAGTTCGGTTAAAGTTAATAATTTTTTTTATATAAATGTATTTGTTTATTGTATTAAAGAATTTATCATGAGTTCTCGTTCGCTTTTGAGTCAAGAAATTTGATTTTACCAATATATTAAAATTAGAGAAATTATGAGTTTTTGGTTGAGGTAAACTTGCCATATTATTAAATAGAGTGAAAGAATATGATATCTAATGTAGTTTTGTTATTCATAAATTTTCAACTCACATGCCTAAAATAATTTGTGGTACCGGAAGAATACATGTGTCAATGCATTATGGGTGAAAAATATATTAACATCTCCGGTGAATAATTATGGTATCGAAAAAATACATATATCAACCCATAATTGATGAATAATTACAATATAGAAAAAAATATATATGTCAATTCATAATTGATGAAAAATAACTTACTATCTTTGACGAAGGCATCCACTCCGAACATTCCATTTGGCATGAGATTTATTCAAAGGCCAACCTTATATATTGTTAGTGGCAAGGTTTTTATTATAAAACAGGTAACTTTCACCTTTATATAATAGAAAACTTCATTAATTCGAGGAATAAAGTGAAACTAATTGAAAAGATCGAGGTCTTAATTGATACAATTAGAAGTTTCAAGGATGAAATTGATACAAATTAAAAATTTAAGACCTTAAAATCATAATTCACATCAACCTGCAAGAGATTATTTACTTTGAATCCTTGGATCCCATTAGACCTCACGATGTTGTCCTATAATTGAAAATAATATAAATACTTAAATACTCGATTATGCTATTTTCAATCGACTACCCAATATGACCGTGACACACCTCTCTTGTGTGACCGTGACACGACTACCCAATAAGACCGTGACACAGCTCTCTTGTAAGACCGTGACATCAATATATCACATATAAACCCATTAATTATTTCCATATCCAAATTCTAATGTATTTGAAAAGATATATGTATAATAAAGAGATGTTAGCCCTCAAACAATGTATTCATCATTTAACATATACACAAACCAAGTAATAATGAAGAACACTTTGAGATTCTTAAAATCTTAGTCCTACAAAACTGGGTGACCATGTCAACTGAGTTTGCACTGTCCTAATCATAGCTTGAGAGACTCTGAGTGCTAAATATCTAACAAAATTCACTCAGTCCCATACTTACAACTTGACCACTTGACCTAATGAAGGTTAACACATATACACATTCCCAAACTAAAAAGCCTCTTTTTTACTCTCTCTATGAACTCATTTTTCGTTTCCGTCCTTTCGATCGCTTCCGGGTCGTCGTTTCGGAACCCTGTAGACCTTCTTTCCTTGGTTTCAAATCACCATTGCTTATATGACAGTCAAATGTTCTAACATTTGTGACAACTGCATGAACTGTGATCTCACTTTTGGGGACTAAAACAGTTCTCCTCTCAACCACTGAATTCTGCCCACAGCTGGAGTCTTGAATCGCTACGTCTCTCATCTTTTCAAATGTGGCCTTCTTATCAAGCTTAAAATCTTCCGTTGAAGCCTGCACAGTGAAAAGGTACAAATTTGTCTGGTCTCCTCAGAATACAAATAGGAAGGACATGCCTGAGAATAAACTGCTGCTTTGCCAAGCAATCCAGGAATAGTATGGCATTTAAGTTGACAAGGACATTGGAAATCGATGCATAGTACTTTCAATAGACTTTTAACCAAGAAAAAGGAGTCAAGATTATGCTCAAAATCAGGGGTACTCCCTGCCCCACGACTTTGCTAAACGTTGCAGCCTTGAGATTAACATAAATGAGCAATAACAAATGACTACAAAAACATCGAATGAAGGTTAAGTAATGATATTCTATCTCCTCACCTGGAAATTAAAAGGGATTTTGATTTGGGTGCTAAGACAGCCACAACCATCACTAAACTTGAGCTTCAAAAACATCTCAAATGTTTCTGTCCTTACAGTTCTCCTGATACATATAAACAAAGAAGATGTGAGGTAGGGAAATGCCATATATTACATAGTCCAGGACATCTAGCCTCTCCATCCGTAACATAAGGCTGGGTCAAATACCAGATGTTCATTTTATGGATCCCGTGCTAGATCAAATTAACCAAGTATGAGCTATTTCATATGTTTTGTTCATAAACAGCAAGAATCCAATTTGATGTACAAGAGACTCTTGAGAAAACCTCAAGTTGACAGACAACAAAATGGAAATTTAACCGGTAAAAATGTTTTCTCACAGCAAAACTCGATATAACTGATATAGAAAGCTTAAGTTTGACTAAAGGCTCTCTCTTCAGGCATTAAATTTAACTGAAACTACTCAGGTGGTAGTCATATATGCTAAATTGCACTACCCAATTGCATTTGGATAGAACACTACTCGTAGACATAATACGTTTACATGTTTCAGAATCCCACGCTACCTTTTCAGTAGAAATGGCTGCGTATTAAGAGTAGCTTCTTTGTAATTTTGACTGTCCGAGAAGGAAACCTGGTGCAGGGGCAAAGCAGAATAATAGGTCAAGCAAAAATACAATAATTAGGCAATAAGGTTTCATTTAAAAGAGAATTACAATTAATGTAGAATGACCTGGCCCAGCCTATTTCACCTCATCATATTGATTGTATGATAAACAAGATGCAACCTCGTTTTTATTACGGGTAAGTTCTTCATGACTTGGGGAGCAGACGATAAGGACAGATTATTCCCATTTAACCATTACATTTTCCTTGGTTACATTAATAGCATGACCCATTCAAAACAGAGAGAGTGGATCACCGAAACGCAAACTTGTGTCGCAGAGCAAATTTTCAAATATTCTTCTTTTATAACAAGGGCTATAACTTTTGAGAGCAGATGATAGAAACTTCAATGATGCCTATGACAAGGGATAAGCTTCTGAAAAAGAAAAAGGGGAAAATAAAAGTCGGTGCAGAAATCTAACTTTACCTCAACAGACTTAATGAATGGCAAAGGAGCGCTTAGTCCATGTACACTTGCTATGCGGATGGTCCAGTTCACAAATTTTTTATCTGCAATGCCAACGAACAAACCATCTCAGGAAGCAACAAAACAAAGCCTGAAACAATTACAAGATATTGTCTATCACATTTTGGTTATAGAAGATACGTGCATAGCTTGGCTTACTTTATTTTGGTTATAGACAATGCATAATAAATTCTTAGTTTAAAAAATCTTTATATGTTGTCTATCACATTGCAGACAAGGAGGCATGCGTCATACTAAAAGAATAAACCCATACAGATATTTCTATGGGGAAAGAATTTAACTAAACTGTTTAAAAAATGATGAGAAAACAGACTTAACTACGCCATACAGCTCTAAGAAAAGGGCTTCCCCACAGACAATATACCAAACACCAGGCTTTATCTAAAGAATTTCAATATACAAAGATTACACCATGTATATTTTCATATTAAGTCAGTGGCATATAAGATGCATTCTTTCTCATCGAAAAGATTCTAGCATAATCTTAAAAAGTATAACTTGTATATGCAAACAAATTCTTTTCTATATCTTGTATAAAAGAATTGAATTGGATCATTTTATTGAAAATGTTACCAGAACTTAGGGACTGAGTTAGAATAGTCTGGAAGAGATCAATCCTGATATATGGAGGAATCTGCATATTAAGCCATTCCATGACTCCTGCAATCACCTGTTTTTTTTCAAGTTAAGCATATTGCAATAGCTAACCAGTATTCTTAGAAAGCACAGAGATTGAGCAGATAAATAGAGACAGGTTCAATTGTAAGATAAATAAACAGTACATTAAAGCTCTTACGATACCTTATCTACAAAGCCATGGATCACCAAACTTGCTTTCTTGTCCTTTGGAGTTTGCTGCAAAGGTGAATAAAAGACATTATAAAAACATTGATGCCATCCAGCACAATATCAAACCAACAGCAAATGGAACAGTCGGGAAAGTTAACAACTCACATGTACTTGCTTAGCTTTTTAGCATGATATTTTTTTTTCCCTTCAATCAATAACAATTAAGCATTTGCAAAATATAGTAGCATTTTTGGCATGAGGCCTTAAAAAGTACTAATAGATAAAAAATCTCTACCAAGGTAAGATTTTCTGTCCAGAGCTCGCTTCAGAGCTCACTGTGAAGCTTTTATCCACAGCAGAATTCCATATCGACAATTTGCAAGCCCTTTAGGGTCCCATTTTATCCTTACACTTTGTATCTAGAGGATCATGATTCAGGGAACTTCACCCCTCAAAGATTAGGAATTATGATGCATCTTATTAAGCACATTCATCATACATCAACTATACAATATCAGCTTTTACCTTGATTTAAGAAAAAAGGAAGGTATAATTTCACATTTTTTTATTTAAAGATTCATGCAAATACTCAAACAGAGATAGAATACCTGAAGATTCACAATAACAATCTTCCCCCCACCACGAAGAGATTTCAAAGGCAGATTGCATGCAGGAGTGATCTGCAAACTGTATGGTATGGTTAAGGCCATGACCAAGAAACCATAATGAAACAAAGGATAAGTAACATTATATATAAACACCAAAAGAATCTCTAGTTGACAGGAAGCTGTGCTCCAAGGAGGAAATTGCTTCCAGGTTCAGGATCAACAAACGGCTTGGAGAATAAAGGCCATTTAAGGCCAACTTGATACTTGAAATGCAATATAGGACCAGTCAATTTCCACCTTCTCCTCTATCCTTTGTCTACCTCTTTGCAGCAGTTTCATTTAAGGCTTCGATATAAGAACTAAACTACATCAATTAGGATCCAAACTTTGATTTCAAAATGTTTTTCTAATTACTAAAAAATTAGAATGCAATTCGGAACAGTCACTTGAAATGATTTATCTAAGATTAACATAGTCATTCTTATGGATATATTCAGTTCAGAAAATATAAAATACTAAATTAGGAGCAAAATTTGGAAAGGAGCCTTGCGAAAATTTTAGGCTAGCATTTCTATCAAGTTTGTTCCTGAATATGCACCACTTTAGGTAGCAAAACCTTCAAAGAGGAACCTATCCCAAGCTCAATTTGAGTTATCATAACAAGCTTCTTCACATTATGAAGTTAAAACGGTGGTCTAACAATGGCTTTGAAAAATCTATTGTTAGAATCTTGTATCGGCTCATGAAGAAGCTAATTCCTCAAACACTACCATCCAGAGTGGTTCACCGTGATAAGACATAATCGCATGTTTCTATAGATAGAACCAATATATAATTCAAAAACAAAAAGGACCATAGCAAATACAATTACCATGACAGCATTAAGCAGGGAGACAATTCATTACCTTGTCCCCAAACAAAGCACGACATCACCCATTCTACAGTGCTTCTCTGCTAGATTCATCTCCTTTGGCGGCAACGCATCCTGCAGATAGAGAGAAGGAGAGGGGAGAAAAGAAGCAATTCTTAGCAATATTTTCCTTTAATAAAAGGGAACCAGACAACAGACTTATCAACTAAGTTGGTTTGTGTGCTTGAGGGCTCAAAGATGGAACCATAGAATCTACATATGTCAGGAAGTTTGGCATCTATTCCATTTATCATTACTCTGAAACATACATCATACTTAGGAGTAAAAAATGAAAAATGCCAGTTTAATTTTGTATATAACTATACTTCCTTCTTATTATCTTCCAACTCTCATAGCAATGAAAGTAGGTGCACCAGTTTGGAATGCTAAGATGCCAAGAATATCATATCATTCCAGCCTAATTCATATGCAATGAGAAAAATGTAATTCATACCTCCCAGTCAAGAACTGTATCCCTAAGTTTCGCTCCACATTTCTCATCAGAACAACGTCGTGATGTCTCCTTCAATCCAATAGTTTCCACCTCAAAATCTCGCAAATACCTACATAGGTTTTGTAGCATAAGATTCTATCCATGGAAGACAAATTTCAGATTAAAAAAAAAAAAAAAAGATTGGAGATGGGACTTCTTTTATAGGCAAAGCAAATGTTAGGTATATGTACAAAATGAGAAGAAATAAAGAACTAAGGCAATGACCCAAAAACAGCTAAAAGAAAGGCTGTAAAATGTAATGAAGAATTATATGAGGAAAGCTTAAGAGTTGCATTTTTATTGCTAATAACGAATGTTTCTTACTCGGCACTGCACGAGGGACATGTTTCCATAAACGAGTTCCCATGCAATTCAGCAAGCTTCTCCCTTGGTATTCCAGATCGAAGATGGAGACCATCGACATTCTGGTAAAAATTAGAGGGAACAAATTAAAAAATAAAGTCCACAAGTCCGTTAGGGGAATAATAGACAGCATATTTGAGGACTGAAAGGCAATATGATCGTATATAAAGTATTAAATTCAGCTGTAATTCTCTTGAGGATAGGACAATAAAAAGGGAATATTTTACATCTCACAACTCACTGAAAAGGAAACTAAAAACACAGAAGTAAGCATAGTGTTGACGACAGTATGACATACACCAAAATAATAACATAATCAAGTCCTACCTGACTAATAACAAACTTTAAAATGCCAGCCTTCTCTAGTTCAACCAGAGCCATATGAGTCATGCTCGGCATTGCACGGTGAAAAGGTAGTGATGCTTCAGGTAAGGGCTTACCTTCACGCTGCATTAGTTAAAGGAAAATTGAAGGAACCATCAAGAAGGTTATTCAGAAGGTAGCATCAAGAATGCATGAAAAATTGCCAACCACTCACAGCTATCATGATATGTAATAGCTTATTTGCAACTTAAATTTGATTCTTTTTCAAGTGAATACTTGTTTCTTGTCAAACATCAATTACATGTCAGCAATTTTGAAGAAAGGTTAAATAGCTGGTTAAATCAAACTCTTCTCCCTACACATTAAATCTGTCTCTTCATTTTGGCCAGGAACACATCAACACCATTCATTTTTTCATTTCTCAACATGCAAGATATTTCTCTTCAAAAACACAGGTGATATTTTCAGAAAGTCAACATGATATAAAGAAAATGTTTCAATTTCCTAGAATTAGCCTACACGTGCACAAGTTGAGAGTGCTAAACAAAGTATTCCTCAAAAAGAACAAGAAATTCAACAAATGTTTACTGAGAAGAAATGTCATGTTTTCACCTGCAATGTCCATATTCCTTTGGGACCTCGGAAATCAGGTATGCCACAAGAAGTTGATATTCCTGCACCTGTAAACACCACTAGATGCCTACTCTGCAAAATACAAACAAATGACTTAAAGAGGCCGATATAAATCAATCATAGATAATTATATGCTCCGGTGACATGAGTGAGTTGCATAGGTTCAAACCTTTTGTATCAATTTTGCAAGTTGTTCGATCTGCCATTGCATAAGTTAAACTCACATTAGCAAAAGTAGCAAACATATTACGAAATCTTATCAATTATCATACAGTACAATGCCAGAAGACTGATTCTAAAATCTGTACCGAATGATTAAGAATCTACATTACCATAAACTAAATCACAATCAAACCAGTGCATGAATGTTTAAAACATTTAACAAAATATGAACTACTTGAGCCTTTATCGCCCTTAATTGGCTTACAACAAACAGTTCACCCCTATAATCATATTCCACCGTAGCACACTCATAGTGAAACGCATGATGGTGATCAACATTGGCCCTAACAATACACTATAAATTTCCAGATCAAACGCAATAAAACCCTGGTCTTGCTACCGTAAATGCCAATACCCTGAAAGCAAAATCATTCAAAAACACAACCTTTACAGCATTACACCAAACTTTCAGCCTGGGAAAACCAACCACCTTTAATGGGTATCACAAAAGCTGTCTCATTTGGGACATAATCATCAAAAAAACAAAGACAACCCCACCAAGAAACCAAAAAGAAAAAAAAAAACTCACTTTATCTTGTAAAACATGAGCTGAGTCAAAGAACTCTGTCATTCCAACTTGACCCACATCTTCTATGAAAGAAAGCTTCTCTGCATATCCCAGAGACATACTGGAAACTCACTCTCTCCCTCTCTCCCTCTCTCTCTCTCTCTCTCTCTAAAAACAGTTTCCTTCTCTCTGTGGAAAGTGTTTTTTGGGATCACAAAGAAAGGAAAGAAAGAGAGAGAATGAAGGGTCTTTAAATTTCTCTCCTTTTTCTCCCCTTCTTCTCTAATTTGCTCTGGGGAAGCAAACAAGAGCAGTAAAAGAAGTTTTTTTCATTTTTTTTGGGCTTCTTTTAAGGAGAACCCAACTCAAAAGCCAAAATTGGCACTTCCTTCACCTGCAAACCGAGAATCAAAGAATTTTTTCCCATTTGAAATAGAAATAACATTTATGCCCCCTTCCTTTTCACCATTAAATTCATTTTTTCTTTTTCCAATTTTAGATTTTTTTAATAAATTATTTATTTTTTAAAAAAAAACCATCAAAAATCAATTGAAAATAGAATAAATCGTCCATCCTAATTGATAAATATTGAAATTGAAAAAAATTGAATCAAATTAACCCAATTCAATCAATTTTGATTAATTATTTTGATTTATATCATTAACATCTACCTCTAAGATTAATTATAGCAGTGTTAAATACAAACTCAACAACATAAATAATAGTTATTGTTGTGGAAACATAGATAAATGGGAGACAGTTGTGAGAATAGGTGGTTTAGGGCCATTTATTTGGGCCTTCTTCAGCTCCAATTATTGGATAAAAGGGTCCAATTAATTTTGGAAGGTACTTCCAATATTTCAACACTTCCTATAATTGTTTTGTGATAAATAAATGCCCTTAGCTGGCACTTATTCTTCCAAATTTTATCCCCAAAAAAAAAGAAAAAGAAAAAGAAAACATTTATTGGTAACATGGCCTTTTGGAGCTTGGACCCATCAAAGAAATTTTTCTTAGGGTTACAATGTTAATATACGAACAATAACGTATCATCGAATAAATTTTTCGAGATTTTAATTTTTATTTTTAAGATATTTTGAAATAAAAATTTTCCAAAATAGGAATCTTTTATTTCAATTTCTTTCAAGATCGAAAAGTTATAAATATTTAAGGACAAAGAGAGTAAGGACCATGGCTTTTGGAATTTGGACCCAAGAAAGAAGTTTTTCTTAGGATTACAACTTTATTTCTAAGAACAAGAACCCATCATTAATTATGTTTTTCTCGAGTTTATGCTTTTCTTTTTTTATAATTGGGGAAGAGGGGATCTCGAGCCTATGCTTACTCTTGAGATGTCTCGAAATACAATCTTTTCAAAATCAAAATTTTTTACCCTAATCTTCATGACAATAGAAGAGAAATAAATATTTAGGGTTGAAGAGAGTACAAAAGGGTGTTATTAGTACCATGGCCTTTTTGGAAATTGGACCCATCAAAAATATGTTTTTTAGGATTACAATTTTAATTTAAAAATAAAAACTCGTCTTCGATTATGTTTGTCTTAACTTTGTTTTTTACTCTGGACATGTTTCAAGACACAATCTTTTGAAAATTGAAATTTTAAAAATAAACATTTAGACACTAGAAAAGAATTAAATAATATTTTTCTAGATGTTAAATGAAAAAAAAAAAAACGTGACAAATTTTACTAATAATCTTCCATGATGATGAGGTGCTAGTGGGAAATCAACTTCAATTAGAACATGGTTATTTTTTTTTCTTTGACTTTGAATGTTTGATAAAGTTTTCAAAATTAAACCTATGTCATGTTTGCTTTTAAGACCATATTTTGATATAGAGAGATAGCCAATGGGTTCATGATTTTTATCTACTTATAAAATGGAGGTCAATTCATTGAGATCCCTTTTTGATTTTTTCTTTCTTTTTTGCCCAAAATATTAATCAATCTTTCATTCCTCTATATTCTCAAGTATAACTCTACCACATTTTAATAAAAATGATGGGCAATAACCTTTCTATGTATAGATGGTAATGACCCTCTATTACCAAGAGAGAGGAGAAAAGCTACTATAAACGGAAATTGATAAAGGAAAGAAGAGAGAAAAGCTACTATAAATGGTAATCACCCTGCCAACTTTCTCAAGAAAAAAAAATGGATAACCAAGCCTTCCTATGGAAATTGATGACCCTTCGATCCTAGTATAGCTTTCTCTTCTTGATTCTTCCTCCACTCCATACCCAAACTATCCCTGAATCCATTAATCTCTATCATCTTTTATCAACTCAAAGCATAATTGTTTTTCATTTTATATTTATTTCTATTAATTTTTATTTTTCTGTTTTAAGAATTTCTTTTTGGTTTTATGAAACAATGTCGATTATCCCAAAAACAACTCCCACGACGGTTACCATTCCGAAAATGACATCAATGGGCCAAATCTGATGAGGTAAAGAGCCAACAAATTGGTTTATGTTCCCTATGGCAGGCAACTTTCATGATCCAGAAACAATGTCTATGGCCATTACTGTCCTAGAACCACATCAATGGGAGGGGTCATAGTCAGGAGCGGAGTTAATCAATTTTTATTGAGAGAGTCAAAGGTTAAGAAAAATAAAAGTAAATAATTTTTAAAATTAATATATTAAATTTAACTATTAACAATCAAAAGATTTATAATAGACAATAATTTTATATAATATGTAAATAAAAAAATAAAAAAAAACTTATAATAATGCTCTAGAAAAATTTTATTCAACAATAGCAATATCTTTTTTAATATAAACAATTAAATTATTTGTAAGAAACTTATCATCAATTTGTTTCGAAGTTTTGACTTTCTCAATATAAACAACTAAAAAATTAATGTAGTCAACATTTAATATTCTTATTTTATTATATTTAAGTTTATAATACTAAATATTAAATTATAATGTATAAAATATAAATAGTTAAATACGATATACATAATTAATAATTTTTTCTTATATCCAAGATAATTTCCTTTCAACTAAATATAAAACGTAAAGCACATTAAAAATATATACTCAAAATAATTTTTTTTATATAATTAAGATTAATAAAAATAATATATTAGTAAAATTTTAAACACTAACCAATAATGTAACATTAGAACTTATATTTGAGAATTAGGGAATTCTCTGCCCACACCTCATCAATGTATTCAAGAATAACCAATGACTCTGCGATTAGTTTTCCTCCATGACAAGCTTGTGTTGCAGCAGCAAGTGGCTGAAAATTTTTCTCTGTTGCAATTTATATATATGTAATTAGAAAAATAGGAATTCGAACCTTACTCTTTAAATAGAAAATCAAGCAGCAATTAATAAATTAAATGTTTGAATACATATTCTTCTTATAATCCTTGTATTCAATAATTTTATTGAAAAGCCGGTCACATAGGACCAAAAAAAATCACTTAAACATTGCAACCAAGGAGGTTGAGTGAGACTGCTACAAACATTACAACAATTACATAGGCTCTGAAGCTAATACATCATAATAGAACTAACACACCAATCATAGCTTCATCATAGACCATTCTTCACCAGTTCTCAAGTATGCACCATTTCATCAATAACCCATTAAACATGCTATCAAATAATGCATCAAAAACTTCAAATTAATCCCAAATCATCCTAATCATGTTCCTTATTAGAATTATTTTTTATCTTATAATTAATTGAAGTTAAAGAAAAATATGCACTCAAGCATTTGGCTTATTGTTGATGCATAATCCTCTTGCCTAAACAGCAGGTTTGAATCCCCCTCTCCAATTATAAAAAAAAAGTGAAAGAAGTATAGTTAAAGAAAATTATGCACTCAAGCATTTAGGTCATTGTTGATGCATAATTCTCCTGCCTAAATAGCAGGTTTGAATCCCCCCTCTCCAATTATAAAAAAAAAAAGTGAAAGAAGTATATACTATCAATATATACTAATAATTGCATGTTGAAAATGAGTAATCTTTCTTAAAATATTAAAAAACAAAAGGCATAATATTTAAATCTTATTGATTTCCAAACTTCTTTCATATTTTGATTTTTGGATTTGAAATAAATTATATGATAAAATTTTGGTAAAAACTGTTAACGTTATTGATAAGCATGAAATTGAAATTTAAAATTTTTAATAAAAGCTATTAAGGTAGTGAATTTGTTTCCTTTTTTCTATATCTAATATAGAATATAATTATTTTATTTGTATAATTAACTATATCCAATTGTATAAAAATAGACGAATGAAAAAAGAGAAAGGCTTGCACCAAAATTATAATATTAAATAATAAATAAAAGAGGAAGAGACATGATTAGAAATATATGGGATCCTTGAGTTCAATCTCTTCAAATTCCTATTGGTTAAGGGAGCTCGAGATGATTCTTGTTGAAAGTCCATTTTCAGCTACCATGAACTTCCACTCACCGAATCCCCTCCCCGCTTATGATGATGTGGCCAAACTTGGAAGCTCGGGGCTTTATCTTATATTAAGTTACAGATTATCGATTTAACTGATTTTGCTTCAGCATTATTTATTCACATTAATATCAAGAACATACCTTTTTTGGCAAATTCTTGAGGTCGCCAATGCAATTTTGGAAAAAATGGATAACCAATCAATTCCAATGGAAATTGATAATGATGACTCCTTACAACCTCTATCTTCCTTAATTCTTCCTCATTTGCATAGCTAGACCACCTCGAGTACACTGATTTCTATTATTTGTTGTCAATCCAAAGAGTAAGTGTTTTTCATTGTTTAATTATCTTTACTAATTTTTGTCCTCAGCTGCGTATCCATACCACTCCGAGTACGTTGATTTTTATTATCTGTTGTCAAGCCAAAGAGTAGATGTTTTTCATTATTTAATTATCTTTACTAATTTTTGTTCTTCTTTTTGAGAATTTCTTTTTGTTTCATAGTTGATTTGGCCCTTTCTCAATGAAAGGGCAACACCCACCAAGGTTGCAAGTGTTAAATTTTTTTTTGTTTAGAAACAAATGAAAATAAAATAAAGCAAAGTATATAGAAAAGCTTTAAAAGAGAAGATTCAGAGGAAAGTAGGTAGAGAAGCTTTAGAGTAGAGACTTGGGGTGGTGTTTGTGACAAAGGTAGGTAGGTTGTATTTACAGACATAACAAAGAGTTAACGTTACATAAAATCATCGTTGAGGAAATTAAGTCAAATAACATTTAACAAATATTTGAGTCAGATAAAGTTTAAGAAATATCAAACAACAAACTCAGTCAAAGAAAGTTTGAGAAATATCAAGCAATATATCAAATAACATTTAACAAATATCTGGGTCAAATAAGATTTAAGAAATAACAGGCAACAAACTCAGTCAGATAACATTTGAGAAATATTAGGCAACAGACTCAAGAAATATCCTAACATTTAAGAATAAGACTAAGTTAGATAAGTTTTAAAAAACACTATCATTAACACTGACAAAAATCAAGCAATAGACTTAGTAAATATCCTAACATTTAAGAATAAGACTAAATCAGATAAATTTTAAAAGATTCAGTCATTAAAACTATTCTAACATTTAAGAATAAAAATAAGTCAAATAAATTTTAAAAAACTCAGTCAAGACTATTTCAACTACTACAAGCTGAGAAGAAGAAAAATTTGTATTTTTTCAAAGCCTGGTCTAATTTCGTATGTACGCAAATCTACTCATCTTTTCTTGCTTCCAATAAGCTCAGTTTTCATATATAAAACACTTACTTCTCTTGTACCTTGACAATGTTGGATGTTGAGACCTATGAAATATTCCATTTTTCCAACAAAAAGTACATCGAGAGGACTTGCCATCCCAAAATCATCATCCAAGATTGTTGTCATCTCATAAGCAATATTGAGGGGATGGTTACTGTTCAAGAATCGAGGGTTTCAGTCCAACAAAGAATTCGCCAAGTTTGACCTTCCATTCTATATCTTGGTTCTTGCTTAATTCTTATAATTTAACTAATAAGACAACAAGGTTCTGTATAATTTAACTAATCTTTATAATAGGCTGTGTATTTTATTATATGTCTCTCTCACATGAGTCATGACTCAGAAGAACTTAACCTTCCCCTCTTACTAAGACTACTGTTCTTGTGAATAATGACTAATACCAGGTATATACGTAGTGATTTCAAACTCAAAGGTTAATCGTAATGTGAAAGAGAGTGAGTGAGTTTTCTTGATAGAAACACAAAATTGATTTAAGATCAGCTTGAAAAAAATATGGTAAATAGTAGCAACAATCCTATAATCCATCTTTTTCCTCCAAATTGCATTGTAGATTGCTGAGAGAGAAGGACGGGGAAAATGATAGGCTTCAAATGTGTCTGCAGCAAGACCTACAAAGCCTGCCTCACCTCTGCTTGAGCTTTTTGTAAAACTCTTGGGGTTTTCAGCATTTCTGACTGCCCACTCTACTACTGTGAATGATGTATCACTCTCAGCAGTGAAAATATCCTGAAATGGTATTAAACAAGTTCTACATGAATAAAACGACTAAAATAATTTCCATTCTTGAACTATATATATTTCTAGTTGTTCCCACTACTAAAGGGATACAACTTGGGATCATGGTCAAGAGTAACTTTAAAAGATCGTAAAGCAATCGTGAAAATTGTGCACTGCAATATGTAAAAATATGTAAAAATTCTAATTAGTAGGTGATGTGTTGGAAACTGTTCTCCATTGACTTCAGTTTGTTTCTGAGTGTAATGGCACCTTAATATTACCAGATTCTCATGTCTATCTTAAACTACAATTGAGATCACACAGGACAATGTTTTTCTAAAACATAGGTTCATCTGTTAGTTTAAGCCAAGGCAGAGTGATAATAAACTTTATTTATTTCTCTGCAGATGAAGTCAAAACTGAAATCTTGGAATTAGTCATCAAAAAAATTGAGCAAAAAGCCAAAAGAAACTACCACGAGCCCATGACTTAACTTGATCATAGGAAAAAGGTTTGAGCATAACAAAAACACATAAAGACTGGAAGTTAAAGGACATCAATTTCTGATTCTCTTTTGAGAAATGTGATTGACAATTAATCTTAATGGTGTCACACTGTCACTAGAACTTGCCATAATGTCTCAAGTCCTTCTTATCTTCTCTTCTTTCTTCACTCTCTATCATTATTGTCCTTTTCCCTCTTTGCTTATTTTGGATCCAAGACATTGAATGTGAGCACTTCCAAGACTCCCCAACCAAGCTCATTCACTTCAGTCTTGGTAGATCCCTCAAATAATTGAAAAACATCATACTAATCTTTATATGAAATGCTCCAAACGACAAGGAATCATTAGAAGGAACATAAACATGGTTATGATACACAGTGGAATTTAAAGCCCAACATCAGGGAGCAAAAGCTGCCATGTGGAATATGATTTGACAATCTTGTCACTAGCTTTACAGGTCTCTTTTTCTTTTGACAGTACAGCTGAAGGCCTCAAGTCATATCTAAATCTTCATGTTTCATCCCATTAGGGAGTTCCCAATCAAAATCATTTCTTAATGAAAAATCACTAAGACTTGTATGGAGATCATTCCTTTTTATGAAACTAAATCAAAAATTTTTGTTTGCCATGCAACTAATGAGATATTACTATTTAGATTTGAAATGCACTAATTAAAGAGTTTGGGATATGAAAGCTACATCCAAAATATGTAAGTAGATGGATATAGTGGTCTCTTTATCTCATTACGTGTAAGCTCAATTAACTTAAGAATGACACCTACTTAAATTTTATTATATTAAATACATGTTGATATGATAAATTTTAATGATTTTGTGTGGTAATTAATTTGCTTCGAGCTTCTGCTCTTAGCTAGTTGTAATCAACATGCAAAAATCAAACCACATGTCGTAACAACATTGAGCCAGGGACGGAGCTAGAGTACTTTTAAAAGAGTTAAACAGAAAGTGACATTATACAAACAAAGACAATTTTATATATAATTTAATTCTCATTTATCTAAAAAATTAAATAAAATTTACAAGATATTTGACATAAAAAAAATTCACCCTTAGGAGACCATAGCTTACATGGATAAAGACTCTTCTAGGCTTAGAATCCAATCCTTACCACACAGCCACTACTTAGGAGCTCATACACTATAAAGAGAATTAATTTTTTCAGGTTAAAAATGAAAAGAACATATAATCAATAACAGTTTTTTTAATCTTATAATAAATTGAAGTTAAAAAGGTATGCTATTAATAAATACTAATAATGCATGCTGATATTGAGTAATCTTTCTTTAAATATTAAAAAAAAAACAAAAGGCATACTATTTAAATCTTATTAATTTCCTAACTTCTCTCCTAGTTGTTTGGTTTCATAACTACTTAGAATTTGGCTTCTAGGACATTTCTTCATGTTTTCAATAAAAGAGAAGCAAATTTCACTAGTGACTTATGTAAAATGTTTTATATATCTTGATAGAAAAAATCTTTTTTTCTTTGAGATGTTTCTGAATAAAATTAATTTTTTCAAAAGAAAAATTTTTTATTTAATTTCTGTGAAAATCGACGTGGAATTAAAAAAGAAACTATGGCAAATTTATTTAATTAGAATAGTAGTCTTCCATGATTGATGCGACGATAGTGGAAAAATAACTTCTTAGAACATGGGTTTTTTTTTTTTTTCTTTGACTTTGAATGTTTGATAAAGTTTTCAAAATTAAACCTATGTCATGATTGCTTTTAAGAACATATATTTTGATATGGAGAGATAGGCAATGGGTTCATGATTTTCATCTACTTACAAAATGGAGGTCAATTCATTGAGATTCCCTTTTGATTTTTTTTTCTATCTTTTTTTTGGCCAAAATATTAATGATTCTTTCATTCCTTAAATATTCCCCACAGTTAAACTCTACCACAGTTTATTTAATAAAAATGATAGGCCATAACCTTTCTGTATATAGATGAGAATCACTCTCTATTGCCACCTTCCTAACTAGTTCTTGATAAAGGAGAGAGAAAGAGAGGAGATAAGCTACTATAAATGGAAACCAATTAATGGGGTGCTTGCTTCATGCTTAATTAACTAGATATTGCTTGAGAAAGGATTGTCAAAATGGTGGGGTTTTTTTTTTCTTTTTTGATAAAAGGAAAAGAAAGGTATTAAAATTTACTCTTTTTGTCCTTTTTGTTTTAAAAGTTTTTAAGAAAATTAAGTTGAAATTTTTTTTAATTTTATGTATATTATATTATATTAAACTTTGATTTCATGAAAAATAAGAGTATCATATGTTTAAAAAAGAAAAAAAAAAGAATTCAATTTGATATATCTCGAATAAGAAAGTTCAATAAAGAAAAAGAGATGAAGAGACTTAGTAAACGAGTCAAGCCTAAGTCATTGCGATGATGATTTCATGTTAGAAATATAACATGTATTTTCTCCGACAAAAATAGTTAACTTCCGTGCAAGAAAAGACAAAATACGGAACACGTTGCTGAAACTTCTATCAAGTAAAACAAGCATAAAAAGAAAAAGAAAACAAGTACAAGTTGATCATAAAGAAGATTAGAGAGCCCTTGAGACCAGTCTCTACGCAACAGTGACTCTTATTGTATAAAGTCAGCAAGGCTAATTAATGGGAAACTTCCTTGCTTTAACACTGTGTCATCTTGGTGATGATGATCAGAGCAAAGTGATGCTGAATCTTTTCCCATGATGCTGCAAATTGGCCAAAGCCATCGAAAAGAAGAAGAAAAGATATGAGCATTTCAAAGTGAAAACAAGGCATGCAAAGATTCAAAGAGTCAATGGCTAACCTTTGATCCATGATGAAAACAGATCGAAGCTCACAATGATCAAAGCTGAAAGCAAAAATGTCTAATTATGATAACCTGAATTGTATCTGAATACACGTAACGGGTAATAATTTTGTTATTTAAATTTTTATTTGAATACGATTATAAGATATTCTCATATTTTTTAATAACGTTACGTGTTGTAAGATGCTCAATTATAAGATATTATGATGAAGGCTCACCGCTTGCACCACCACTTGCACGACAGATTGCAGTCATTTCTATGTATGTTTATTAGAATATTTTGAAGGACTATGCCATGGCTCACGACTACAATCTCCTTCTCCGGCCTTGTCCATAGCCTGGAAAAGGGCAAGGGGGACGATTTGCAGACATGTTAAAAATGGTGTAACGTAAAGAATTATACTTCCTTTTTACATAGATTTTCGAATGAAGAAAGTTGCAGTCACCATTTCAAAAACCTGGCACCTCTAGCAGCAAGTTCTTCCTCGGACTCCCGAACGTCTGGATTCCACAATGTGTCATCTTCCACATCCATCTAAACAGGTATGGAACTTATGTTTTGTGTATGCATATTTTGATTATAAATTAACCCTAGTCTAACATATAGATTAAAGATATATAGATTACCATTGAAAAATCAACTGTGGGGAAACGAGATCGATAATCACTGATTTTTCTTCTCATATCACATGGACGAACCCCCTGCTATAATATATGATTAACTGACAGTGGATAAGATTATTTAATACATTGATAATGTATCAAATATAGAATTCAGCCCTACCAGACGGTCTCGACAAAGCTCGATGGCCATAACTTTTGGATGACGATCACTGCCGAAAACTCCAATAGCTGTTTGCATTGCTCTGGATTGATTACATTTATACTCATTATCTAAGTTTGATCATTGATCCTGGAATATGATCATGAAAGGCTTAAAACATGTTCGAAATCGAAATACCTTGACAAAGGGGAAGTGATAACTAACTCAATCCTGTCAAGCAGCCCACTAGCATGAACATCCTTTCGCAATTTAGCAACCTGGAGGGAAAACCATGAAAACTTGTCGAGTTTTCATTCATCATCAAAAACAATTAAAAAAATGATTGAAAATTACATGACCCTTCATGGGATTTCGACCTGCTGCAAGCCTAATGGCGAGAGCTGTGCATCAAACAGATCCTGAGACAACAGTGCTTCTCGATTCTTGTCTCCTTCTACGTTGTGCATAGCTTGTCCATGCCTCACCTACGAAATAAAAAACATGCAACATGCAACTCAAAAACAAGCAACGTGCATCATGCTTTGTTTTGAATATATGATTGTGAACAAACCAAGTGAACAACTTTGCCATGCCGCCATGGATATAGAAACTGAGCAGCTTTGGCATCCATTTTTTATTACAAAAAAACGAGGGACGTAAAGAACAAGAAGCGTAAGGTAAAGTATGCAAATTTATAGAAATCATGAGAAATTGTTCTAGAAAGTGCATAGAGGTAGAAAATAGTTCTTCATACTATGCACGCAAACTTCCTATTAACTAATGATTTTGAGGAGTCAATGTAGAGTTAATCTGAAAATTGATCTTTCATCTCGATTAAAAACATTAACTTCAATAGACAATTTTAGGTTTGAATATTGAGAATGTGTAGAATTTTATCTCTAATTGACTATCATATATAGTTATTGGACCTAGATCAATTCGACAGTCGTCAGATTCATTGATTCAGTGATCCGATACTTAATTCAGATTAGTTTTTCAATTTGAATAATTTGTAATTTTGATTCAAAAAAATTCATGTTGACCCATTGAGTTTATCCAAAAAATAATAATTTATTGAATTTTTTATTAGTTCAAATTTTTGAACCCAATCGTTGTCGGGTTCAATTTTGATAACTATAAAATAAAGCACACTCAACAATATTCATCAATTGGTCAATGGTTGTTAATCCTTATCCTGTTATATTCCAATTATTCGATACAAAGGGAAGGTGCTCCATATTTCAACGCTTCCTATCATTAGATATTTGGAATGTTGTGATAACTGCCTAAAATAGGGATGTTGTGACAAAATTTTCCTTAGCTATTACTAGCATTCATGATCAAGAACATCATTAGCCTCTCTTTAAATCAAATTTTAATCTTTGCAAAACTAATTTTTACATTTGCACACGTAACACACGTTCTAATATAATTCGCATAAAATCATTGAAATAAATTTTTGATATAATATCTAAAAAAGTTCATGAATTATTAAAAGAATTCAAATAAATTTTTTTTATTACATTTAATTAAATTCTTAAATTAATTATTTTATGTCACATGGTGTTGATGTGACATGTTAATATATTAACGTGTCATAATGAATAATAACATAACATGATGTTGTGACCACATGGTATTTAAATATATCCTTCACGTTAGCAACATATCAACATCCTTAAATATCAACATCCTTAGTCAATTATTAATCATTAGAATATATTTAATTGAATATATATATATATGGACTTGATTAAAGGTAATAGAAAGAATAAGGGTTTATTTAAAATCTCTTGAATAATTTAAGGGCTTTTTCAAACATTATTATGTCTAAATTTTCTTATTCAATTTTTAGTTCTATTTGTAATGAATAATCCCTCCCCTTTGTCTTTCTCTAACTTTTACGAGAATAATGATAAAACTCAAGATTAATTAAGTACTTTGAAAAAAAAAAAGGCGAAAATAATGAGACTGACACGTTTGCGTTCACATTATCTATTGTTGATACATGATTAAAATTTTAGTCTAATCTTTCGTAAAATGATTGGTGGGAAGATAATTTCTCAAAAGCTTTGAATCCGTGACATTGAATGTACCAAAATTTTCAAAGTATATAATTTTTTCTTCATGATAGTTTTAATGACTAAATTTTTTATGCTTCCAAGTGAACAAACATAATGGAAGTCAACTAATATCTAACTATAGACTTTTACCAACCCACGACCCAATAATTTGTATAGCCACTAAAAAGTTAATTTTTTTAATTAATGTTTGTGCTTTTTATATTAAGTTTTTTTATATTTTGATTTAAATAATTATTATAGAGGTTTTATTATATTAATGGTCACGAGTTTGTTATAATGTTTACAAGTTTTATTGTGTTTTAAATTAAATAATAATCATAGGTATTATTATATCAATGTTTACGAGTTTTGTGTTATGTATAAATGATTTTTTTAATTGATGGTTACAAAAATTATTAAAAATTTACCTTTTTTTTTAATTTCAAAAAACAATCTACGTGCCTAGATGAATATTCTTAATAAGTTTTTATTTATGAGTACGTAAATGATTAAAATTATGTAATTATTACAAACTATTTTTGTCTTTTAGAAAAAACATAGTGGGAGTCTAGGAGAGGCATCAATGTGATTAAAAATTAAACAACCAAAATCATTTCAACTTGATTAGGGATTTGCAAATTGCTTGGTCAAATCTTGCAAATTCGTTTCACAATGATTAATCTTATACTACCATCTAAACCTAATAATTATTGAAACTCATAAATTGGTTGGTAAAATCATGATACTATATCTTGACAATTTCATAGTTGAAACTTATACAATAATAATGAATCAAAACTTATTCTAGACTCTCTCGATGTTAAGTTTTTTTTTAATAGAAGTTAGATAAAAAAACCAAACAAAAGGTTAAAGATCATAACAAAAGCAGCACTTTTAAACAATTCATTAACGACCAAAATTCTCGAACACTACAATCTCACTCGTGACCCAAAAAAATAAAATATTTGTAACATATTTAAAAGAAAGTTTTAAAGAGTTTTTTTTTTAATTTCATCACGTGTCAATTTCTGTATTTTTAAAAAGAATTTAAAATTATTTATATGAATTGTAAAAAATATAGGTTTTGCATAAATCACATACATACATGAGTGTCTAGTATTTGACTCATATATAAGATACGGGTCATGCTTTAATAAGCTAAATACAACACTTGGTGTGATTTTGCTACTAGTAAAAATCATGTCACATAAGTTCTGCTCGACTTGACTCAGGTTGGGTTTAGGTATACATTATTAAGTTTGAACTTGGTTCGGTTCAATTAACCTATTTTATTAGTAAATAATATATTTAAAATATTTAAAAAAAATTCAAACTTCATTTTTTAAAAAAAATTCAAATAAAAACAGAAAAAGGTCTTTGAATGATTTGAAAAGTTGGGATGAGACTATGACCTTTTTCAAATATTCTTCTCTAACCTTATAAAAAGGTTAAAAGGTCATACTTGAAATCCAAAAAAGAAATCGTAGTCAAAATCTTAGAAGCTAAAAGATGCAAAAATGTTGACAAATTGAATAAAAAACCAAATAAAGCCAAAAAAAGAATCAAAGAACAAAAAGTAATAAAAAATGAAATTGAAGAGTCACAAGTACGAAAAATACCCCTCTCAGACCACGCTATATGCCAAAAATTAGGTAGGCCTTTTTTGTAATTTCGAACTTTAATCCTAGCAACAAGTGGCTAATAATCTTCAACCCCTTCGGCTCCTTTCCGTACGTCGGACACGTAAGCGAAAGAGAATGAGGGCGGCTGAATGGAGGAGCCCACGTGACATTAGAGAAGGACCTCATTGGCGGAAAAAGACAAGTGGATGTACGTCAGCATCCACTTCAGCGTACCGTAGTTTTCCCCGCATAAATAAATAATTAATACCCTTCCCATTCCCCGCCAACTATAAATACTACATGGCACTCTTGCAACGCGTCAAACAGCACTATTTTATTCTTAAGTTTCCCTCTCCATTTTCCCGTTTCAGCCAAGAAAAAAAGAAAAAAGAAAACAAATTAAAGGAAAATAAATCAAAATTGGAATCTGATTCTTTCTTTTTGAATTACTATTATCTTATTTAAATTATTGATTAATCACTGTCAGAATATCCTTTGTCTAGCTTGGAAAACCGCTGCTGTTCGTCTGTTTAGCAGGTAAAGATCTTATTACGTGACTTGGCATTGATTTTTTACTCTTTGATGATGATTGATTTTTGAATTTGAAGATCTCGTTTGAGTGAAAAATGTAGTTAACTCGTTTGGAGATAAAATTTTTCCGTCTTTTCCCGGTTTGCCAAACGGAGTTTTTGTTCTTTCTACTTAAGATTTAATATGGAGCCAAACAGAGTTTTCATATTGTCTGTATTTCTTTCTTTTTGAATTACCATCTAATTATTGATTAATCACTGTGATTATCCGTTTCCTAGCTTCAAAAACCACTACGGTTCTTGGCTTGTGCTGTTCGTTTGTTTAGCAGGTAAAGATCTTACGTGACTTGACATTGATTTTTGAATCTTTGATGATGATTGAATTTTTAATTTGAAGATCTAGTTTGAGTGAAAAATGTAGCTAACTCGTTCGGATATAAATTTTGACCTTCTTTTTCTGGTTTGCCAAACAGAGTTTTTTGTTTCCTTCTTAAGTTATTAAAATATTGAGCCAAACAGAGTTTTCACATTATCTATATTCTTTCTTTTTGAATTGGAACGAGCAGAGTCTTATTCTAGCTCAGTATCAGTTCTTTGTTTGCTTTATTTTGCTTTTTTTTGTGCACGTGCGTACGCATCGAAGGTGCACGTGCAAGTACGGGACCGGATTTTGTATGTATTTACGTAAGCATGGTGTATGATGTATGTATGGATGCATGTGTGTGTGTATGTAGGGGTGTATAAATGTATATATGATGTATTTGAGCAAGTACAGCACTGGGTTATGTATGTATATACGTAAGCATGATGTATGATTTATTTTCAATCTATGAATCTATGATGATGATTATTTTTTGAATTTAAAGATCACGTTTCAGCAAAAAATATAATAACTCGTGCGAATATAAAGTTTTCCTTCTTTTCTGGTTTGCCAAACAGAGTTTTCTTTTTGTCTTCTTAAGTTATTAAAATATGGAGCAAACAGAGTTTTCCCATTATCTGTGTTTCTTTCTTTTTGAACTGGATTTAAATATCAGAGTCTGTCTTAGTGCTTTTATTGCTTATTTTTGTGCACGTGGGTTCGCATCAAGAGTGCACGCGCAAATATGGGACTGGATTATGTATGTGAATTACGTAAGCATGATGTATGATGTATGTATGCATGTAAGTATATATATGTAAGGATGCATGTATGAAAAGTATATATGTATGGATGTATAAATGTATGTATGATGTACTTGTGCAAGTACAGCTCCGGGTTATGTATGTATTTAGGTAAGCAGGATGTATGATGTATGTATGGATGGGTGTATGAAAAGTATATATGTAGGATGTAGAAATGCATGTGTGATGTATTTGTGCAAGTACATACGTATGTATGCTTGGATGTATTAATATCCAAGGAATTTAGTTTTATTTTTGTTTTGTTATTTTGGCATCTTATCTTATGAATTGATTTTGAGAATTGAATATTTATTGATGATTGGAGCAGATGTCGATTTCAGTGGATTTGTTGGAGGTAGTTGAAAACCGTCTGTGCGAAAATGGAGTTTGTCATGTTGAATTGCTCCCTGCGATCAATGACGAACATGGAGGTGTCATTGTGGAACTGAAGGAGTATATGGACTCTGACACCTTTGCCACTCTGCTCAGAGCTTCCATGCTGAAATGGAAGCAACAGGTGAAGTTTGAGATGGATATGTGCTTATTGCTTTGCTGAATGCCCGTTAAAAAGTTTGCTTAGATGCTTGCTAGAATTGAACAATGCAATTTATATGTGCAAGTTCTTATTTGTTAGTTATTTTGTAATTTTGATGGAACATAGTTGGGAGACAAGTCTAATATTGAATTGTTTTTAGCTGACCTCAACTTATGAATGTTCATCCAGAGCCAACAATTTTACTCTCGAGGATTTTTCTGAAGTAGCAAAGTGGAAGTTTGGTTTTAGTCAGATTCTGAACCAGCTATCTAAGTGATCGATTGATGTTTTGTGGTGTTTGTGATGTGAATAAAATAAACAAATCTTTACTTCAATAATTTCTGCTACTGTACAATTGAGGATTGTTGGTTGCATAATCAAGTTACTCATCATCCTCCAGAAATGTGATGAAAGGTCGACTTTTAAGTTTCTTTGTTTTACTTTTATCAATATATTCACATTATTTCGAATTTAATATGCAGGGTAAAAGGGGAGTCTGGATTAAATTGCCTATTGGATTAGCACATCTTGTTGAAACTGTAGTGAAGGTAATCTAGACTCATGTTTTTCCATTGCCTAGTGTCAACTTGTAGAGTAAAACTTCGGATATATGTTTTAGCTTCATTTGGATGTTGACCTTTGATATTGTTGACTATTTTCTGTTGCCCATTTTATCTCTTGATATTGATTATTATGATGTCTTGACTGTCAAGTTCTGCTTGAAACACATCACATTGATTTTAGGAGGGGTTTTGGTACCACCATGCTGAACCAAGTTACCTCATGCTCGTTTATTGGATTCCTAAGACACCTAACACTATCCCTGCAAATGCAACACACCGAGTAGCTGTTGGTTCAATTATCTTTAATGATAAAAGAGAGGTACTCACTTAACTTCATTTTGCTCTACTTTAAAAAAAAAAAGAAAAAAAAGATTATTTGATTGTTTTCACAGCGAATTTAGAGCTTGTTAATATTGGTTTTCCTTCCCTTTGGTCCTTCCTGCTAAAAGTTTTTTCTTATGATAAGTGTCACCTGATCCATTTGAATCTGGCCAGTGGTTCGATTTCTGAACAATATTCTAGAGGACACATTTTCTAATAGATTATATGTATAATGTATCCCTTACAGGCAATGGATTCAAGCCCTGTTTTTGCTTTCCAAAGGTTTTACACATTTGAATATTCAAACTTCTACTAATGTATGTCATCAAATTAACTGTGAACCCAATAGACAGATGCAAAATTCAACCCAATAAGTTCACTGTAACTGATGCAGCAGTTCAGAACTTCATGCTCACATCTAAATGGAGTTCCTTTCCACAGACTCACACACTGTTTATCGTCCGAAGTTTTTCAGCAGAAACTCTAACGTTTTTTTCTTACCTATGAGTGTAACCCCACAATCTAGCCTTCTTCTCAAGCGTACTCATATTATAGTTGGCGATAATATAGGTTTAACTTTTGTTTTCCGATCAACCTGGTTGTTTCATAGCCGATTCTAAATCTGAATCCTCTTGGCTGATAGGTGCTTACAGTTCAGGAAAAGAGTGGTCGATTTCACGGAGCAGGCTTATGGAAAATTCCTACTGGAGTTGTTGATGAGGTAGTCCCAGTCTGTCATCAAGAGGATCACCTAAAAAATTAACTTCACGTTGCTATCAAATAATAAATGAGTTCTTCTACATACAGGGTGAGGACATATTTACGGCCGCTGAAAGAGAAGTAAAAGAAGAGACAGGAGTAAGTGATGAGTGTGCATAAACATATGTTGTTCTTACATCTAGTATTACATACGAGTGTTAATGGCATTGTGAAAACCACTAATTTTTCCATTTTCAGATTGACACAGAGTTTGTGGAGGTCCTCGGATTCAGGTATGCCATGCTTACTCATCATGGATAACTTTTCCCATGTGTGTGGATAATTCATAATCATGTCTTTGAATTCTTTGTTGACATTGCTTTTCCCAGATTTATATAAGTTTTGTCCCTATCATAGTCCAGCCTTTGAATTCTTTGTTTTGACTTCCCCTTCTCATTCAGGCAATCACACAAGATATTCTTCGGCAAGTCAGATCTACTTTTCTTATGCATGTTGCGTCCACTATCGTTTGACATCGAGACACAAGAGCTGGAAATTGAGGCAGCTCAGGTACAAAGCTTATTTGTTTCACGTTATTCCCTTGACTCACTACCCCGAATCAAGACTACGTATCAGTATACCGCCACTTTTCGGGGACCTGATGCATGTAGGCCTGCCATTTATTTTCTACGATATTAACTGATACAAGATTGCCAATAATTGCAGTAAAGCCCCTCTCCTTCCCACTTTGATGGCGGTTAATCTTCGGAACCTGACTGAAAATGAAAAGATATTATACTCCTGTCCACACCATATGCCTGCCTCTGATTGTTATTTTCTGATTTAGCCTTTGTTGCTCTCTCTGTGAATGTTCATTAAGAATGAGGAAGCCTCGATTTCCATGCATGCATATGCTAAACGTCTTTCTTCTCCCATGTTTGCCCTTTGTTCTCCACAGTGGATGCCATTTGAAGAATATGCAGCCCAACCTTCCGGCCAGAAGAATGAGCTTTTCAGATACGTAAATCAAGTATGCTTAGCAAAGTTACACAGAGACTATGGTGGGTTTTCTCCACAGCCTACCATATCAACGTTTTGTGACTGTGCCCAACCAACCTACCTTTATTTGAACAACAAGGATCTGGACAAGTCAAGGTCTGCTAGCAACCCATGAAAGCAAAACTGGGCTGATTGTTCCATACCGTCTATTATGCAACTCTATATTTTTTTTTATTTGTTGATCCCTTATTTCTCCCTCCTCTCTTTTGTCTCTTACTGATGAAGAGAAAAGACATCAGTGGCAGAAAGGTCTTAGTCATCTCATATATAATTTGGTTTACAGAATACCGATCGTATGTCTTACAAATGCGGACAATAAGTGGGAACACCGATCCGAATAGGCTCAATTTAGACAATAGCTTTGCTACAAGAAATAATACCACGAGGTAATTTTAGCATCTTTTCCTTTTGGGATCAATTTTCCTTGTGTTTTTGATTTGTTGCAACAATATATTGTATTACCGTCATCAATATATGTTTGACTTAAATGGCAGAATTGCCTTTTTGTATGATTAGCCTGCTTGTTACATATATTCATGAAATGATGTTTGCACGGCTTCTCCTCTTGTATGATTGATTTATTTCCTATGTTTTTTACATCCTTAGTTCCTATGAAACTGTTGACGTAGAACACCCTTAAACATGGATCAGTTACGTATACGTTTCTCATTTAGATCAATCAGTCAGGTTAAACTGAGAAATGATTTGCTTTCACCTTTAGATCCATCCAAACCCAAGTTAAGCTTCTAGACTACCTCTTCATAGCAATGACAGGTGGTCTGCCAGGCGGCACTAAACCGGGACTTGCAGTAGGAAAAGATGGACAGATCCAATGCAAACTCTCTAGAGAGAGAGAGAGAGCTTAGGTTATAAGTGTTGTCTTAATTTTACTTTCTATCCATATCCCATAAAACTCTCTCATTGTCATATTAATCTTCCCCTGAAAGGATGAATCTCTTTCCGGTATTTGTCTTCCTTGTGGCACTTTCCACATCTCCCTTCATCCTTGGTTACATGGTTTTAGGGGAGGCCGATTCTAGTGAAGTCTTGCCTTCACCTACTCTTTGCTTGAACTGCACAGTATGTCAACAACCATGCCTTCCTCTCTCACCACCCTCACCGCTTCCCGGTTACCCTTCCTATGGAGCCCCACCACCACCCCCTTCTCTTCCCACCTATAAAGCACCACCTCCACCACCACGTCCAGGTCAACCCAACAGTCCACCACCTCCGGTACAGTGCTATCACTACCCCCCCTCCAATCCAAATCCATACGTATATCAACCTCTTGACGACCATTCACCTACCCCTTACATGCCCCTCTCCACCATTCCCATTGCAATACTGTTCCTCTCATTTGCTGTTTTATTTTAGCTGATCTATGCACTAATTTTCTAGTTTCGTTTGTAAACCAAAGTACAGAAAAAATCTCCAAAAAAACATTTGTAGTTGTTTGTAATAAAAGTGATGTTAATCGGTTTATTTCAGTTCCTTTATCCTCTGAATCATGTTTCTATGAATCGGTTTGCGGTTTATGCATGTTCCTGAGAGATAGAAAAGTATGCAAGGCTGTGTTTGTCATTTACTAACTTAGATCCCCAAACAGCTTCCTCACTTCACTTTTCAGACAATGCCAAGTATAGGAGAAACTTTATCTTCTCGCAGGGTGCTGCGGTATTTTTCTTCTTTTTATTATATTTTTTCACACTTTGCGTAGACTTATCATATATCTTTGGGCCCATAAGCTTGAGATAACCTTTTTGGATTTCTGAATCAGATTGCATTAATTTAGTTTGGGCTCTATGTGTGTTATTGAACGGTTTCTTCGGTTGGGTTAGATTCCCCCTCCCTTATCGGAAGACCACACTGACATAATTGGGCTTCCTTATCTACATGAATTTTTCCAATATATCGCCTTTTAATGATATTGTAATTAATCATACAATATGTGTTGATACGAATAATTTGAATTTCTCAATACTTGATCGTAATATATTCAAATACCAAATAGCCGTGTCGTTTTCAGTGCTTACGATACCATAATAGGATCGAATATTTTCAGCAGCTAATTAAATACGATACAACATATCAATTCATATAATTTTATGTATTCACGAGTTGAAGGTGCTATATTCTTGATCCCTTATAAATAATGCATGTCTAACTTGTAATAAATTAGAGTATGGTCAGTCCAAACAGTCTTAGGCTTGGACATCCTTTTGTTTTTTATTTGATTTAAATTCAAAGATGAAGATAGGTAAGAGGCAATTTAAACTTTGAAGAAAAATAGGGAAGGGGTTGGTGATTCCACCCTTCATAAATGAGAGATTGTGATTTAGATAAGGGGAGCGTTGAGTGTTTACTTCAAACAAAAACTGAATCATCAAAAACCACTAGACACAAACCTTTAATTGCTATCACCAGACCATAACTGCTTCTTTTTTCTTTTTCTTTTTTTGCATTTACTCTTTATTTGCTATCACCAGACCATAACATCAAACCTTGCTTGGGGTGTGGGGATAAAACCATCATAAAAACAATGTGTATTACTAGATCTACAGTGACAAATGGAAATAACCAAACTTACATCCAGCAAAAAGAAGAAGAGTAGAAAAACCACAAACCTTTGTTTTAACCTAAAATTTGATAACTCATCACACACTAAAACAAATATGAGAAAAAAAAGAGAAAAAGGAAAAAGGAAACTAAGCACACCACTTATTTCTCCGAAATAGAAAAATGAGGAAGACAAAATTAAACCAAGAAATAACTTACACCAACAAAGAGACTAGCAAGAAACTCAAACCAACAGCAGCAAACCTTCCACCTCCAAGACTAGCAGCAGCACTGTCATCATCGGCTGTCTGATCAGCCGGGTCGTCATCCGGTGAATCAGCTGGTGAGTCTGATTCTGATGCCGGTGCTGACTTGGACTTGGATTTGGATCTGGATGCCTTTGGTGCATCTGCTTCCATCTCTGGGGCTGGTGCTGGCGCTGGAGTGGGAGCTGCCTTGAACAACTCACTAGGCATCAGGACCTTGTCGATTGTGTAGATTGCTACTGGCTGCTCGTCGAGCAACGTCCCCGTTATCTTGACGGTGTTAACTTTGGTCTTTAGTGTCACCTCTTCACCCTCGTTTTGCACAGTGATATCAAACTTGCTTGCTCCATCGGTAGCTAGCGTGTTCATGATTCCATTGTTGGATTTCAACATGGATAATGATTGGTACACAGGCACACCGAACAATTCGAGGAAAGACGATTTCTTTGAGGCTGTCAAGTTCTTGTACTTTGGTAAAAAGGCTTTGAATGGATCATCCAGAGGGCAGAACACAGTCAATCCTCCATTAACATTATCCTAGAAGTGAGCATAATAACAGCCTCATTAGTCAAAAATGCTTCACTATAACAATCTACAATAGGAGAAAAATCTAATATAAACACAAGAGATCATGAAGTAACAAACAAGCAGAAAGTCAATAAAATTTACACTACAAAGTACAAACACAATTCACACAGATCTCTTTCCCCTTTCTCAGTACTTCGACCCGAAGAAACATCCCGAAAAAATGCATAACATAAGATTAGATCTCACAACATACTAGCACAAGTGAAAGAACAATGCCTTTCCTTCGAAATCGGTTTCTGGCTTTATGCTATTCCTACAAGCTTCGAACCTAAACATCCTGAAAATGCATAACATGAGAGCAGATTTCACAACAGACTAGCACAAGTTAAGAACAATGCCTTTCCTTGGAAATCGGTTAATGGCTTTATGCTATTACTACAAGCTTCTAACCTAGTTTTCTCCATTGCCATCCCGAACCACTTAAACCTATTCCACTCCATATCTAAGTCAATGTCCAGAACAACAACTGTCTACGTGTTTACTTAATCTGGTTCCCAGTATTCCTCATTAGGCGTAGTGTTATAATCCAGAGCAGAATGCGCAAGTGCTTGTCTCCAAACACACTTTAATGCTCTACAATTTGAAGATTTTGGCATCCAATTAGAAAGAAAGAAAAAACCCAGATCTAGATTTACTTCATCCAAGTCCTTGTCCAGAAAATTCACATAAAAAAGACAAAAAAAATTTGAAATTTTGAAATATTTCAAATCAAAGTACTAAGTTTTCAGCTCACCTCATATGTTCCAATGGCTTCATGGTTTGCTAGAAGAGTATCAGCAAACACTTTACACCCATGAGCTGACATAATCCCAGTAATGTTCAGCTCACTTGGGCCTGGAGTGGGAGCTTCAGCTACAGCAGAAGGCAAGGCCTTGCTGATCTGAATCACAGATATATTGTAAGGAAGTTCCTCAACAGATTTCACAAAGAAAGAATCCAAATTCCCACCATTGTCTTCAGCTCCAAACCCAACTTTCCCACCTTTGAAATCTGTTATGTTGACAAACCCTGCGACCCCTGGAGCCACCCCGGTGGCTTGGAACATGGTGGCTGCCAGTGCAGTGCCATTGGTGATCTGGTGAAGCTTCCTGGCACCGAAGTAGTCGAGGAGGACGTGGAGGGAGAGGATGTTCTTGAGGGTGTAAATGGAAGGGTGTTCAGCTAGGAGAGAAGACATGGCTGCGTTGTCCAGGGCAAGGACAGTGATGGTGGTGCGTCGGTTGATCTCCGAAGCTAAGTGAGTCAGAGTGAGGTAATGGTTGAATGTTGACAAAGATGGGTGCTTTGCTAGTAGACGTGTTACGTTGTGGCCATAAGAGGTTTGGAAGAGCAGAAAAACAGAGAAGAAGAGAAGAAGAAGAACAAGGTATTGTCTCTGCTGCATTGCTGCTGTTCTGTTCTGTTCTGTTTTTCCCTTCTGCGTTCTGCTCTTTTTGATGAAGTGAACGAAGCAGAAAGAAAAAGACACCGATTTGCAGAGGTTTTTTTGTTTAGAGTAAGGTTATAGCCTAGAGCGGGGGAGGACGTGGGTGGGGAAAGAGGCTTAGATTGACGTTAAATTACCAAGGGAGCCACTGTGCTGGTGGGAAAGTGGGGAGCATAGGGAGGACCAGGTTTTAGCATGTGGCTGTGACCTTGTAAGGTTGTTCTACCGTGGCTAAAAGCCAGATAAGGGTTTGTTTGTGGAAACAGGGTTGGATTTTGGTTAAATTACCAAGTGAGCCACTAGACCATGCTTTGGTTTAGAGAGAGAGAGGAAGGGGTTGGTGTGAGTTGGAGTGGGGAAGAAGGAGAGTGACAGTAGAGGAAAGATGAGACACTACAAGGGAAAAATGATTATGTTAAGAGTATTCAGAGGGAAGTAGTAAATGGTGTTGGATTTTGTCACCAATTGCAACTTAAAAAAATGATTTACATTGTCTTGTAGGGCACAATAAACTATGTTTTAGTTCAAGGAAACTGATTTGAATCTAGATAGAGTCAAACTTAAAAACTATGTTTCTCGTTTTTTCGAGATTCTATTAACAAGCAATCTTATAATAATCTGTTAATAAGTATTCTTATAACAATCTTGTATAAATTATACAATAATAATATTCTAATTAATCTTAAAAACAAAATATAATACACCCATCATTCGTCTCAAAATACCCTAGTTTCGAATCTTCTATTTTCTAAGTTATAAGCTAGAAAAGAGTAGAGCAATAATAAGTCACCTAAAAGCATAGCTTAGTTTCAATAATTAAAAGGTACAAGACAAGCTTTTGTGGTTGTAGCTTCTAAAACTTTCAGCAACCATGATCATGTCTTGGGTTGAGCTTTGTGCTTCCAATATGTATTACTTCCATTATATTATTAAGATCGTAATCATGATAAATCAAGATAAATGACTCTAATACCATATAAGAAAAATAGTGAACCCTAATATTGAGTATAGATCAAGGTGTTGTATGGACATTATATTAAAATGGCAATAAAAAAATGATGGTAGGCAATTGCGTGTAGATGGTAAGCTCTGCCAGCGAAAAAGGGGGGGTGCAAAAGAAGGAAAAGAGAGAGAGAGAGATTGGGGGAATAAATCAAAATGGAAGATTTGGGGTTTGAGTAAAGGAGGAGAAGGAGACAGGTCACGTGCTGTTAGCAGCTCTGTCATCAGATGTCCCAAAGGCATTTTCTTTTAAAAGCAATTCATTAAATTATACACTATAAACCATTTTGCAAGCATAGAATATATATCTATATATATATATATATATAAATTCACATAATCATGACAAAAAAATAGATCTACATGTCTATTAATTCACATGATTACGTACTAACGATTTAATGTTTCAGTTATTAAAATATAAAAATTTAATGAATTGTATTACTTATTCCTTTTATCTTTGTTCTGTTGTCAAATTTTTTTTAAAAAAATATTTTAAAAATGAAGCAGTTTTTAAATATTTAATATAATATCTGAAAAAAAATAAATAAAAATAAATATTTAAAGAAGATAAGAATATTTCATCCGAACTATTACTAAAACGACAGTGGGAAATTTTCTCAAGTATTCTTTCAGATGCTTCTAATGCAAACTTTTTTTTGTTACATAGTTTTTCTTAAAATGAAATTATTATTTAGGATTTTTTTTAACATAATTTCGTGTTAATCACACCAATCATTGGTGGTCGATATTGTTGATTCCCAACAATATGGATCCATCTCCACCGTCAGATTGAACATCAGTGCCGAATTCGGCTGTCGGCGCAGGATCAAGATGGCCACGACTTTCACGAGTAAATAACCGGTCAATGTTGTGGCATTCTCGTAGTTCGATCCGAAGGAAGAGGGCATTTTGATAAAACGAGAGGGACTTGAGTTAAGTTAATATGTGGGGCCAATGCTTCGTGCTCCGAAAACAGCCAGGCTGGAAAATGTTCTATGAGGTGTCGCCACGTGGACGCAAAGTCAGAGGCTTCGTGACGTTAGCCATAACCCCTCCACCGACAATGGGCTTCACGGCTTAGTTGTATGCACGATGAAAATTTTCGATAGGTACTTAGCAACATTTCACTGTTATTTGGGTAAAAATAAATCAAGTATTGATTTTGTGATTGTTTGTTTTTATTTAATTTATTTTTAAAATAAATATTAAATCAAATAAGATTTTAAAAAAATTATTTAAAAAAAGAGTATTTTTAAAAAATAAAATTTTTAAAAAAAGTTTAAATAAAAGTTTCACCAAAGAGTTTTTAAAAAAAAAAATTATTTTTTTAAAAAATACTACTTTCTCTCAATTAATCTCCCTCTCCTTTCCTTCCCTATGCAAATCAATCTCCTCTAATAAAAAATCACGATCTTCCTCTTTTTTATCTCTTTACAAAATTATATTCAAGTACTATTTAAAATTTTTTTCTTTTTTCATCAAAAAATATAATACTATTATTATTACATAAGTTTAAGAGTTATTTGATTTTTTTATTAAATTTTTTTAATTTTTAACATCTGAAATCTTATAAACTTGTTTTGTTATTATTTATTAAATGATTAATGATGACATAGATGCCCATTATAATAATTTTAATTAAAATTATAAATTATATAAATTATTTTACCAACAGTTTATCAAACAATTTTAACTTAGTTTTAAAAATTATTATTTTTCATCAAAATTTCATAATAACTTCTAAAATAAAAAAAAATCAGATAAACTTTTAATCTTGTTGCTGTGAGAGCACTAGAGAGTTGAAAATCGATTAAAATATTTTGATTTACACTTAATATTATATAGTAATAGAGTTAAAATTTCATATTTAAAAGATAAAGATATATTGTATAAAATAATCTTATTAGAAATTTGATAATTTAAAAATAAAATTCTTAAAAAATTAAAATATATTCTCAAAATTTAAAATTAAAAAAAAAAAAAACAAGTCTTTTATTCGATCCTTTTCTTCTAACACTGATGCTATGAACTACTTACTTACGGTGACCCGTAATGCCAGTATCCATCCTTGTATTGATAATCTTTGGTGGCAGTACCAATCCATGTATTGGTAATTAGATTAAAGCTCCTTTCATCGTGACCACTATGAAATTGAGTTTTCTTTTTCAAAAAGTTTACAAAGCTTGAAATATTTAAGATTGATTAAAACCCTACATAGGTAGAATATCAAAAAAATTCATTTCTTAACAAATGACATAAAATAAGTAAAAGAATAATAATCCCAATTTATTTATTTTTTTTTATAAATTCATTTAAACTATTACTATTATTTATTTTTTGCATGCATGACAATGCAAGGCAAGTAATACCTTGGATAGTTTTTATTTTCGATATTTTTTGCGAATATGAAGGTAAGGTGTCATGTCTCCTTTTATGTAATCTATTTTATTAATTAATAAAATTTTAATAAAATAACTGAACCCTACAAGAATTTTCAGCATAAAAAAAATAATCAATTAAGATTTAGTTTCTCCCATACCAAAAGTGAGGAAGAACTAAAGGAATATTACAAATATATATCCAACACCATGATTGGGAAAAAAAATCAATATTATAATTTATATTCATGAGGAGACAAGCCAATGATTAAATAACTTCTATAGTATGTTTTTGTTTTTTTAAATTGAATGATGGCTACAAGTTTTGAGGTATGCCTCATCCACCTACTACAATAATGTTTTTCAATTGAATAATGGCCAAGCAAGCCTATAGTTAGAAAATGCAAACCCCCAATTCAAATTTCAAAATCAACCAACCAAATTAAATTTAATATACTATGTATTTAATTGTAAACAAATAAATAAATAAACCCCATGAAACATTGCCTATGTCTTGTTTCTATTTCATGGTAGAAGGCAGCAACCAAATGGAAAATCGGCATTAAAGAATCAGAGAGGAGGGACCAAAACAGATCTAAGAACAAAGAACAGGCATAAATATATCATAAAGTTTGCACTTTATGAATCATTGAATCATAATTGATGTATAACCATAAAGTGTTTGCGGTTCATGTTGCTGAAATCTTATATGCTGATGGAAATAATAAAGAAATCAAATCCCTACCTTCCTCCAACCAAACCAAATAAGAGATACATAACATCAAAAGTTTGACTTAGATTTGATGTTGAAAGTATGAATTGGACGCCATTAAGTTTCTAATTTGAAACATTAGTTTTGTTTATATTATGGTATAAGTGGTTGGTAGGGCCCACCCAATGGTAAACCAATAGTTTCCATACACGTGTTCTTGATCAGATCCACCGAAATGTTGATACTGACTAGTGTATGAACCCTAATTGTCAAAGTAGAATAATCAGATAATTGGGTGATTTCCCCAATTTAATTTTTCTAGTACTTTCATTCTAGTTCATGAAATCCCTAAGCAGAGCTTGAAACAAAATCAATATGAACATTCCAACATACCAACAAAGGAGATGATGCCGGACAAAACTAGGTTCAAATGACATCTAAATCTTTGACTAAATGAAATAGAAAAATGGGAAAGATGACAATTTTCTCACATGGCTAATGTGTGACTTTATATATGGAAATCAAGGAATCATGTTAAGGATTTGAGATATGCTAAAGAATCTTATATATTATTTAAATTGACAGGGAAAGAACGAACTTTGGAAAGAGACTTCATTGACAATAATCTCTGGGTTTTTTGTTTTGTTTGGAGGATGGCAAAGAAAAAAGGAGAGAAAGAAAGTTTAATCTAATGGTTTAGCTATAAAGTAAGAAAGTGATTATAAAGCTTGATCAAAGTAATTTTGCTAGTAAATAGTAAATAGAAATCAAAGTGACTCCAGGAATTAAAAGGGCTGGCGGCTACCTCTTTTTCCTTTTGGGTCAAGACTCTTGGATGTTGTTGCGCCAGGTCCAACAACAATGGGCATTCAACCCAGATCTATGGGGTTTGATTGAAAAAACTTACCTTTTTAGATGGGCTTTCTTGATGCTCTACCATGAACAACAATCTCTTTTCAAGGCCTTGACAGCCAGAAAAGCAAACTTAAGAGGAAGTTCTTCTCTAGAAACACACTCTTGTTCTTTCTACTTAAGATTTTCAATTTTTGAGGCATCCTAATTCTAGACAAGTTTTGCAACAACTAGAAATCCAGTTCTTCACTCATGTTCGTCATTATGATTCCACGAGCATAATGATTTAAAGCTTCTAGTCATTATGCAAAAGAAAGTTTCAATGGCCAATGTGCTAGCATTTTTTGCAAGCTCTGTTTCAATTTTGGTTCAAAAAAGAAAGGGCGAGAAAGTATGTTGGTGAGGAACGTTTGAGTATTCCACAGTACTAGAATAAATATAAAAAGACTATGCAATGCCAGAAGAAAAACAAAGCAACTATGAAAGAGCAAGAAGAGTGTCAAACCTTACCAGAATCTATAGGAAAATGGGCTTATATGGAGTAACATGCACGAAGGAGAGATGGGTTCTGAATATGCAATCATCCAAGTTTGGCAGTGTTGCAAATTTGCCAGTCTACAATTCAATAATCTTATCAAACATTATCTATCAATAAAAGAACAAACGAATAATCTTATCAAACATTAATACCAGCCATCAAATGTATGAAGAGTAAAGAAAACCAACAATCATTGACTGAATTCATAATTTTTTTTTTTTCAGACAGAACATAGAACAATAATGACAGCATCTGATGTACATCTTTCCTTCTCTTTTGGCCAAGTAAATCAAGATGCCAAATTTTCTAACACTTAAATCTCGGTCTAAACAACAATTGATTAGCAGAATCAGATAAGGCCATCAAAGAACTTGCCTATCAGCAGCTTCAGCGACAATTGGCAATCTTGGCAACTGCCCGAACAAGCAAGAAGAGGAACCATAAATCAAACAAACCAAAAGGAACAAAAACACAGTGCTATCCAGGCTCATCACCAAATCCAAACCCAACCCATCTCTTGGATTAAAAGTCCTCTCCAAGAGATCAGGAAAAATCAACAAAACATCAAGCACGATAGCCTGCATAGTGTTAAACCTCACATACCTACTAAACTTTGGATTCCTAACAACCACAAAGTACAAAGTTAAGAACACTAAAAACCCATTCAAAGGAAAGCTTTTGAACACTTTTATAGCAGGGAAGAGTGGTTGCATAAGCACTTGAATTGGAGTGAACTGCGTTATAACATACTTACCATACTGTATGCCATCAAAGAAGGGATAAAAATAACATATTGCCGAAATTAGCCTGTCAGGGCCATCAGCTGAGTCATCACCTTTAGCTTGGGCTATGAAACGTTCTCTTCTTGTTGGGTTATTTTTTTGCTTGGGAAAGTTTGTTAATGTGAAAAAAGATGGATGCTTTTTGAGAGATGAAAGTGAAGTGGAGTAATAGGTTTTCTGAGATAAGGATAGAGGAGTTGGTGGTGAAGAGAGAGGATTGAATAAAAGCATCCTGCTTTCGAAGATCTTTGGGTATTTTAGGATGTAAAGTGGAGATCTTGTGAAAGCTTAGGGTACAGAGGGAAAAAGAGAGGAGAAGAGGGGAGGAAAGGATATGAAAGGCCTTGGCTATTGCGCCTATTGCCTTATAGATGAGCCAAGGATGTCTGCCTCCCTGAAATGAGATAAATTTCGGGAAAACGAAAATGGTCAACGTATTTGTGAAGACAAAAAGATCTATTTTACACTACTAATATCTATTATTCATTTAAAATCATGTTATAATTATTTAAATGATTAAGAAAAAATATCAAATATTTCTCTTGGATTATTCTAAGATAAAAAAGACTGTTTAGGATCTTGACATAATATTATGTTTGAGAAAATAAAAGAGTTTTTCAGTGATTTTTTTATTCATAAAAGCAGAGATTCCAACTTTATTTTTCGAGACAGATCAATTATTCAATCAGATGCTTGAATGTAATAACATGTCATTTAATTTTAGATCTCACAATAGGCAACAGAATAATTCGGACATAAAGAGCAACTACTTTTCTTTACAATGAATAAATGTTCATCACTATTACTAGCAGTACTTACTAATATTCACCACTGCAGACGTAGAGATCGAGATTAATTCATTATTCTTTGATATATACTATATGCTTTTGTACAATAGTTTAAAAGACATTATTTTCTAGAATTATTACATATTTTTTCCATTAAACTCCTAATAATATTTTAATTTTTGATTTATACTTAAATAAATTTTTTATTTTAATAAAAAATTAATTATCATCAAATTTAATTTCAATTAACATTTTGTATTCAATTGATATACAATTGACGCAGCCGATGTATATGACTACATTAGAACCATGTCAAGTTGTCAGATGATATATCACATGGACATAAAATTTAAAAATTTATTTAAACACAATAAAAAAGAAAAACTTAATTACAAAAATGTCATAGTACAAGAGCTTTTCTATGTAAGCCTAAATGATAATGTAGACGCATTTACTTTAAAAGACAAATTTCCTGCTCCATTACACCCCGACAATATACTGATGAAAAAACTACTAATGCCAACATAAACCAGGCTCGATGATTTCAATGTTGTAAAGCCTACAAAAACCACTCAAAATAAACAGAAAGAAAGCACTATGAACCTAACTATTCGGTCGCCATTTACAGCCGATGCTCTTCCTTCTCAGAAAGCAAAGATCAAGGCGGCTAGCCACATGGAAAAACTAACCAGCTTTTCACAGCATCATTCAATTCCTAGACCTTATATATCCACACATTTGGGTCATCCCTATGTTGTAGTTCTAGCAGAAGCTTCCTGTTCATGAGATGCCGACATTATACCTCTTCTCCCTAGTCATATTCTTACATGCTGCCTCAACATTCTCAAGACATCTACCCGAGGAGGTATCAGAAGCAGCAGGAAGGTAAGCCCTTCCTCCGGCTAGCTTCATTTTCGACCTAGTGATCTCAATTTCTCGAATTTTTGTACCTTCTTTAGTTCTAAAGCTCCTGTTTTCTGACTGGTTTAGAGTTTTCTATGTTACGGCATATAAACAGGTACTACTCAACAACCCAGTTGGACAGGGAACAATGCAGAACTGGTAACCCTATGGATGACTGCTGGAGGTGTGACCCAGAATGGGACACCAACCGGAGACGGCTAGCTGATTGTGCAGTTGGGTTCGGGAAAAGTGCTATTGGGGGAAGAGATGGCGAAGTTTATGTAGTAACAGATTCTGATAATGATGATCCCGTAAATCCTACTCCAGGCACACTTCGTCATGCTGCCATTCAAGAAGAACCTCTATGGATCATCTTTGATCATGACATGGTCATAAGCCTAAATGAACAACTGCTGATCAACTCATACAAGACCATCGACGGGAGAGGACATGATATCCAAATAGCACACGGACCATGCATAACCTTGCACAATGTGAGTAACGTCATCATACATAATATCTACATACATGACTGCTTACCTTCAGGATACGCCGCAGTGTGGGATCCATCACTGCAATACACAAGTGGTGGATCCGATGGGGATGGGATCTCAATATTCAGCTCGAGGGATGTGTGGATTGATCACTGCACACTTGCAAATTGTTATGATGGGCTAATTGATGCAACGTATGGTTCAACAGCGATAACAATCTCTAACAACTATATGCTACATCACAATGAAGTCATGCTCATGGGTCATAGTGATGAGTTCCTTGATGACAAGAACATGCAAGTAACCATTGCCTTCAATTACTTTGGGGAAGGCCTGGTTCAGCGAATTCCCAGGTAGCATTCACCTACACCTACACCTATAGCAATATGCATACACAAAGTATAGCATGATGTATGCTTCATCATCAACAATTTAGAGCTATAAAAACTATAAACATATTGCCAAAATGTTTCAGATGTAGGCATGGGTACTTTCATGTCGTCAACAACGTATACAGTGGTTGGGAGATGTATGCAATTGGTGGAAGTGCCAGCCCAACAATCAATAGCCAAGGGAATGTCTACATAGCATTAGACAACAATTCTACAAAGGAGGCAAGTTTCTCTACCCAAATGTAGCTACACTAACTCCATCCATTATATGAAATAGCAAGCCCAACATAGGCCTAGAACATATAAGAGCAAGAAGATAGAGGAAAAATCTTATGAAAAACTGGCTATCCTTTCAGTTAAAATATCTAAGATAAATTTTGAATACCATGTACCTCAACCTCTTCAAATATGTACTCCATAAGCTTCCATGTGTTCTCAATAATATATTTTTTAATCAGGTGACAAAACATGAGAACTCATTAGATGAAGAGTGGAAGAGCTGGAATTGGAGATCAGAAGGAGATATGATGCTCAATGGTGCTTTCTTCACACCTTCTGGAGAAGAAGCTTCAGCAAGTTACATAAAAGCATCAAGCATGGCCGCAAAACCAACTTCACTTCTAACAAAGACGGCTCAATATGCTGGAAGTCTAAGTTGCCAAGTAGGACAAGCGTGCTAATATCTAGCCAACCAAATTTTCTACTTGTCTATACCTTTGGTTATTTTTGGATTTATTTTCCAACATCTCGAAAATTTCAAAGCTGGACTGAATGACGTAAAGATGAATAACTGATATGAAAAGGCTGCAAAAGCTTTTGCAATTCCCTTTCTCCCCCTAGTCAGGATAAAAAATAAGGTAGGGGAAGGGAGATCTTAATTAGCTTAGTAAAATTGTTAGACGGTTGAAACAATATATTACAAATCTGTGCTCATCATTCTAACAAAAGGTACAAAGTTATTCCAATTTTCAACCCTAAAAATACTTTCATTCATTCTGAAATAAGTAAATGACCTTACAACTTCTGCCTGGGAATGGTAACAGTTTGAATGAATTTTCCATAGTCCAGTCTGCAAGAATTTAAGAGAGAGTGCAAGTATGGGTTATGTTAGTAAAGAAAATCCTGGCAAAAGAAGATAAAGTTAAAGAAAAAGATGAACAGTTGAGAAGAAAATTGCAGAGTACTAAACAAGATAACGCTAAAATAATTGCAAAACCTTGTGCTAATATATGTAAATGAGGTGAAGCACCAGGGTTACCTTGGTTGAAAGAGCTAAGAGCCATCACAAGTACCATATTAATCATTACCAGAAAAACAATTAAATTATCAAATCCTGTTATGAAGCTAAAGGTAGACAAGAGTCTGTCAACATAGAATGACACTTACCCTGTCTAGTCGTTCAGTTGTATTTCTTCCAATCAAGTTAATTATCCTCTTCTTTGAGACGGACTGTATCTGCAGTGGAAACTCGGAAGAAGGTCAAAGAAATTAGTGTTTAGCAAAAGCACACAAATGAGACAAGTTGCACTTGAATTTCACACTCTTTAGCAGTTAAATCTCATACCATATAGTTCTTAAACAACCTCATTCAACTTCTTTATAAGGGGTAACAAGAGTATTTCCCCTATAGAGATTACAACCAAGTCCAAAGAGGACAGTAAGTGAAACATAATTGTTTCAAAATCTTGTATCCTAGGAGAAACTTCAAGGCATTTCATGATTATACAAAATGTCTGGGGAGGAATTAGGCTTTGAGGGTTACATTGATTATGATAAATATAACATGTTAGTTCAGTTCCCTTTTTCTTTTTATCTTTTAGGCTACAGGGTGGGGTGCAGGCGAAGTGATGTTGACACTGCCACTAGCATGCCTGCCCATTAAGCCCTAATAAATACACTGAACCAGGCCCACTCACTACAAAATTACGGAGATCGAAGAATATTATCATTTTCCTTTTTCAAAGGAGCATATCTGAGAGGCTACACATGTAACATATTTAGCTAAATAACAGATAGCAGCAAATTATAACATCATAGTTCACAATAAGGCACGTTACCATCATTGGAACTATATGAATAAACTTCTTTAATCAGTTAAAAAATTCAGATAAAAGAACACTCTGTTGGTAGATTTAAGCAGCTAAAATTGCATCAACTAAAATCACAAATTTGATGATAAAAAAGAAAAGGAAAATTTGTAACTAAAGTGATAACTCATGCCTGTTTCAGTAATCCTTCAGGACTGCAAAGAAATGTTGGTGGGGTTTCACTGTCCATCATCTCTAAGCAGCTGCAGGAGAGAGTTAAAGAATGAAAATGCCGGAAGATGTATGACAAAGTATCTATGAAAAGGCTATTATTGTGATCACAAACATCATACATGCATGAACTTAGATAAGAGGGGGTAGACAATGAAATAGCACAGAATTTCAACGTAGAAGAACAAGGCAAACATAAATGATATTGATGTGTTTGCTACTCCCAAAGCATCTAATAGTTCATCCAATAAATTTTAACCTCAAGATTTGATCAACTCAAAAAAGAAATAAGTCAACTGGTTTCAAACTTTCTAGAAAATAAAGTTCCAAGCAGGAGATTCACAAGGTGGGTTTTTCAGAAGATTCAAAGCCTTCATGTCTATCAGTTAACAATTCTAGTTCTTGGGCAAGTATCAGTCATTAAATGAATAATGCATTCCAAACAAAACTGATCTAGGTAAATAAGACAAAAGGAAAAAAAGGAACTAAATGGAGATAAAACTCTCACGGTATGTGCAAAGCAGCTCCATGGCGAGACAACACTGATAAGACAGGATCATAACCATCCCTGAGAGCAGTGTTATAGTAACCAGCAGTAAGTTCAGCAGGGTGTGATACAGTCTGGTACCACCAATAAATTCCACCAATTTTAGCCACCAACGTAACAGAAGTTTGCTCATTTTCTTGATATTTCTTCAGTATCTTTGCTGCCTTTGCAAGAATGGCATCTGCATGACAAATCAGCCTACCACTGTACCATTCCTGCAAAAGATCATTCCAAAGTCTGGTTTTCTAGATTCTTGACAATGCATCAGATTAAACTCAGTCACATACTTCTGTATTGCACAATATCTTGTCGATGCATCAAACTGAAACAGATAGTTTTGACTCCTTCTAAATTAATATATTGTAGCAGCACAAATAGTGCATGCTTAAAAACCAGTGTGTGAATGTTCTAGAAGATTAATCTACCAAAATCTACAGAAAACTTTGTCAGACAGAAATCTGGGGTGAAATATTAACAGATAAAGCATACATACCAGGAAGAAACGACCATAATCAGATCGAAAGCTTTCCTGTCCCTCTTCAAAAAAGGGCACCCCTGATGGAAGGCTGTTGTAACAGCCAGCATTCTGCGGCCCTCTGTTGCCCCATTGAGGCTTTCCTTCTCGGCATGCAGCCAACTTCAAGTCCTCCATCCTGAAAGCAGAACTATCTTTAGAATACTGAAACAACTGAGTTTGCATCACAGGATGAAAGAAACTTTACACCTACATGTACTTATCATAGCACTGGAATTCACCAATGCCGGGGAATTTCCATCTACCATCACCAAAAGGATGAGCAGGATACCTGCACTAAGAAAATAATGCAATGGCTTCACAATTATGTTTCAACAATAACTTCACAGTTTGAACGAAAAGAGGGAAATGAATGATGTAAGAACTATACAGTACCTAAGTTCTCCAGAAGGACCCAGACCAATGCTTATTTCTTCAATTACACTTCCAATATAGGATTCAAATTTGTTAACAAAACTAAGCATGAAGTCTTCATAACATTGGAGGGCAGTCCGGCCGGATAACAGAGGAACTTCGTCCACCCCTAGTGTAAGATAATCATTGTTGGAGAAGCCATGTCGATCTCGATAGTATATATCTTTATTTGCATCACCAATCTGAGGATCAAAAAGGTATTAATTAGCAGTACTTTAGCTGTAACAATAATCATAATACAAACAAGGTCCTCTTTATATATTTTTTATCTGGTAACCTTTTCAATGGAGCAGCTTCATATAGATTGGAGACTGAATGCAGTCTTACCTATAGAATTAAAGTAGTAGATTGCCTACACAAGGGATTAGCGGTTGAGGAAAAATAAATAATAGGCAGACTCGAATATATTTTTCCATTCTAATATATTACATTCCCATTGGTGGATTGGATAGCAAAATTCCTACCAGTCTAATGAATTGCAGCAAAACTATTAGTAAAAACAGTTAAATGACCATACATCAATGGTGCAAATTATCACTCAGTTTGCAACTATATATAACAGTAATAAGTAAACAGCCATACCTCCAAAATCCACAGTGGAAGACTCACACCCCCTTTTCCATTAGATGAGTGAATGTTTGAGTGAAAAGACAAAGCAACATGCAACTTCAGCCCTGAATCAGATATCAGTTTAAAAAGCTCTTCATATAGAGACCAATTGTAGTCAAAAGGAGAAAATCGCTCCACGATTCCCCAGCACACCTCAACTCCAATTCCATGAACACCTGCCAACTTGAGCGCTTTTAGAGATACAGTTAAGGCCTTGATTCTGAAACAACAAAGACGAACACAAAAGGAATTTTATTTTCAAAAGCAAAACAGGACATAATACCTACGATTTAAGACATCAAAAGAGAAAAAGTTGGACCCGATGACATGGTCATGTTAGTTAGGACAAAGATGATCATACTCTCCTTATTTTGGATAAGCATGAGGAACAAATTGAGTCTGCCTCTCTTTTAGGAATGCTGAATATATAATATAGTAATAATCGAGCAGATTTAAGGCCAAAACCTTACTTTCTAATTCTTGGACTCCCAGAAGCATCAACAGCAAATGTGTCCACAGGCATCATTACAAAAATAGGCACCCTCTTATCTTTTGATGATTTCAGTATCGTGGATCTTGACTTCTCTCGAGCATCCATGCTGCAAGATATTGATGCTAAAACATCAGGGTAAGGTATAAAAATCAGCAAAAGGAGAAATAAAAAAGCCACACAATTTCTAAATTTTTGCTACTTTGCTAAGTGATACATCCACCATCACAATCCAAGCAACCTAAGAAGGTACTTCTAGGGACAGAGACAACACCTTTTCCAGGAAACTAAAATGAATATGAAGAAGTAAAATGGAACATAGAAACACTTATTCAGCCACAGCAAACTTAAGCTTACTTCACTATAAACATCAGCTTTGTTTTCAAAGAAAATCCTATCCTAACTACTGGAAGTCAGTTTAAGAAATTATTTTCCATCCTTCTCCTCGCAGTGCCGTAATTTCGGATACTAACAATACTCAAGCAGAATTTCTTTTCCTAATCACCGATTGGCTACGTCTATAACAACCAAACGCAGTGTGACTACATAGACAGTAAAAGGCATTGCAAATGTTGACTATTATTTCTCTTAATCTTTATCATTTTGAAATTTTACTTTCTTTCCTTCTTTCTCTGATCGCTCTATCTCTCTTCTGATTCACTAAATTCTTATAAATTTTCATCTAATTTAATATTTCAGCTCTAACGGAAACTGATTTTGATTTCTATCGATTCAAAAATGTCCGTATTCTCTTCTTTTAACGCCAGCTTAATATCAAATGTAATGTACAGCTCAAAGATACGGAAACTTCAAAATCTTCTCATAAATTAACGAACAAGCTTCCAATTCAGCTCTTCGATTATTAAAAACTAATAAAAACAATAAATAAATAAACATTAGGCAAAATAATTCAAGCACGGATATCCAAATTTTCATTTTGTATCATTTTCTCGTTAACCAAACAGGAAAGAGAGAGAGAGATGAGATGAAAATGTGATGCGCCGACCTCAAAATGCGATGTTTACCAGCAACCGATCGCCATTTACTACGAAAGAAGCCATTTCTGAATATGCGGATCGCCGAAAGGTTTCGGAGAAGAAACTCTCGCGTTTTCGTTGATTCGCGATCGAAGCTCACTTCTGCGTTCACAGTGTAGTAGAAGCCTCCTCTGCCTCCGCACTTGCACGCCATTTTTCTTTTTCTGTTTTTTTTTTCTTTTTTCTCATCAATTCTCTGGCTTTCGAAGGAGAAATAGCAAAAAAGAATAATTGTGAAAGGCGATTTTTCCTTTTTATTCTCTTTTTTTAAAAAAAAAGAAGAATTCTGATCTTTTTATTTTACGCAAGTTTTGCAGCCATGCCCCTGAAGTTCACTAAATTATTGAAAAAAGCTAGCATAATTTACTATCTAATTTGGTTAATTGCTTCACAGCTGAAATTGACAACTAGTAGAGAATTCATTAATTTGGAATTACCGGAATCAGTGTATATAATAAGTAGTAGTCTTACTATTCCAATCCTATCCGAACTTGAATCCAAACAAATGTCAAGTAGTAGTTTTATCATTTAAATTCTATCTAAACTCAATTATAGAATATTTTAATCTTAGTAAATTAGTAAATAGTTAAAAATGACAACAAGTAAGACATAGGTTAATTTAAAGTTATCCAAACTTGAGTACATGACAATGAGTAATTTGTATTACTCAAATCTTATTCGAACCTAATTATAAAATATGCTAATCTCACTTAAACAAGTTCAATAATGTAAGATAACTGGAATACTTATTGTTATCCTTATTTATATAATTAAATTTTATTTATTATTTTATATTCATATGTTAATATATATGGTAAAAATAGATAACATAACTATATCGTTATAGCAAATAAGCTTATGTGTCATTGTTCATTATAACTTATCAGTATGTTATGTAGTGTAAAATAATAAGTAGTATTTTGATTAATAAGAGTTGATCAACCGTTATTTATAAGAGTTTATTATATTTAAGATAATAATATAAGAATTTAATTAAATATAATAAAAAAATTTTATTTAAATTTTTCAAAATAATTTACGGTTTTTTTAAAGTATTATTCCAAACCTATTTCAAAAAAAAAATTACATCTATTGTTTAGTCTTAAATTATGTAGATTTATTGCTTTCAATTTTTAAAAATATAATTTTTCAACGTGGAAATGGTAATCCCAAAAATATGGATAAGAATGGAAAAAGAAAATACCACTTGAAAAAAAAACAGGACGTTGTTGTTTGAAAATAAAATGTTTACAATTATTGAGTAGGTCCCACAATCACATTTAATTTGGTAACTTTGTGATTTTATTACTATCAAATTTCTCAAGTCTTGCCACAATAATAACTAAATTGTTTTAGTTTTTATTTTTTAATAATTACAAACTCGAATATCGTACTTTATAATCTCAATATTAAAACCAAACTATTTATAAAATTACTTTTTATACACATAGTTACTATCCATTTATATCAAATTAAACAAAAAATAAATTTCACTTATAAAATGAGATACGATTAAATTGAAACAGTTTATAATAAAAAAATTTATTAATTATTAAATCAAATACTCGAACACCGAATTATAAATTCATAAAACAATTTTAATAATGAAGTTACTACATGAAATTACTTTTTATGTATTACTTTGAATTTTTTTTCATTTGTATAAATATATAGGAAAATATGAATTTCATAAATGAAAAATTGGAAGAGTTGCATGAGTTATAAGTTTATTTTTATTATTATAAAATAAAATGATATGATTAAATTCGATTTTTTAATTAAAATATACATGTATATATTAATTTTCTCAAGTAAAAAATTATAAAAAATTAATATTTAAGCTGCTTATAAAATTAAAAAATAATAAAGCAATCCAATAATTTCATTAATAATGTGGAAATAAAAATTCTTAAGAAATTACATTCCAAAATTAAAATCTAAATAGCCAAGGCGGCACCAATGATTAAACCAGTGCTTAGAAAGAACCCGACTTCGTAACTGGATCTCGAACCCGACTCATCATTAACCGCCGGACCCTCTGCACTCTCCGGTGATGAACCCACTGGAGTGGGACTTGGTGGGCTACTGCTTGACGGGAAAATAGCAGGACTCTCCGCTGGCGTTGCTGAACTCGAAGGAATATTAGCAGAAGACTCAGGAGTTCCAACCGGACCCTCCGCAACAGTTGGAGCCCCGACCGGACTCAACGACGGAGGAGAACTCGCCGGTGTCAATGTAGGAGGGGAACTTGCCTGCTCCGGCGCCGACGCTGGAGGCGTAGACATTGGTGGAGAACTCGCTGGGGATTGAACTGGGGCTGTCGAAGAAGCAGGCGGAGTCGCAGCCGGGGATTGAACCGGGGCGGTCGAAGAAGCAGGCGGAGTCGCATCCGGGGATTGAGCCGATGGGGGCGTAGCAGTCGGAGGTGATGATGTGGGTGGGGAACTCGTGGGAGTGGCTGACGGAGGCGATGATGAAGGAGATTTCGAAGGCGACGCCATAGGAGAGGTAGACGAAGATGTCGGAGCTTTGGCCGGAGACAGAGGGCTTGTCGTTGGAGTGGGTTTCGGAGATGGAGAAGGAGCATCGCCGTCGGCTTGTACTACCCTTCCAGAAACAAAGAGAACAAAAATGGAAAGTATGATGAATCTGTGCATCTTTGCTTTGCTCTCTGAAGTTGCTTTGTCCGATGGGTTTTGCCTTTTACAGAATGAAAGGGAAAAAGAGAGATTTATATATATATTATACGGAAACTAAACGTTGTGATTTTCAAAATGATTGCTTGAAATGAAATTTGACCGTTGGAATGGTGGGGACCTTTCGGGGGGCGTTTAGGTGACCGGCTGTAGTGTGTAACATAGCCGTTACTTGGCAGTACATGACTGGCTGAGGGTTGGGCCGGGCCGAGTGGATGGAAATATAATGAATAGTATCACGAGTCAAAACTTAAACTTAACCTCGTATGCTTTTAAATAAGTTTATAAATTATAGAATTTTATTCTCAACTCAAAAGATATGTTTGATAAATAATATAATACTCATGTTAATATATCAAAAACTTACTTCATTTCTTATTAGTGTGATATATATGATACTTTACCTCACTCAATTATGTAACGGCTCTTTACTTGTAGAAGAGAGAGATTTTTATATTAGTTTGGGTCTACTTTAATTTTTATCTCTCATAGAAGCTTCCCATCGAGTCTGCTTTAATACTAAATGTCACAATTCGAAACTTAAATCTAATTTCGTGTAGTTTTAAACTTTAAAAATATAGTTTAAGTAAATGTACAAATCACTAGTTTATGTTCTCAACCTAAAAACACATACTTGATAAGTGGTGGAAGATCTATGTCTCACCTCATCTCTCATTAATATCCAGAGTTTAAATAAGCTAATAAGTCACGAGTACACATTCTCAACCTAAAATACATGCTTGATAACTGGCGAAAGATCCATGTTTCACCCCATCTCTCATTTATATAAAATTCATGATAGGTAGTGTATCTATTAATTTTGTAGTATTAAAACTTGAATTGAATTAAAATTTAATATTTATATTTTTATCCTAATTCAATTAAATATTAGTAAAAAAATTCAATGAAAAATTAATCTTTGATATTTGAACTCGATTATTAATACTCATAAAAACTAGAATTCAAATTCTAAATAAAATAAACTTAAAATTATTATATATTATTAATAAAAAATAAATTATTAAATTAAAATTAAATCATAATGAGGTTTTGGTGATTGACTATATGGAGTAATGTAACTGTTAATTGATTGTACATGACTCATACAAGGTTGGGAGTTGGGGTCAGAACGGTAACATGTAGTGTATTCATTAATTTTAAGGTATTTCAATTCAAATTAAATTAAAATTTAATTATTTATATTTTATCTAAACTTATTAAAAAAATCAACACTTAAGGTTTGAATTCAATTAAAAGTTAACACTTGACACTCAAAAACTTGATTATTAATATTCATAAAATTTAAATTTTAAATAAAATGAATTTAAAATTCATTATATATATTATTAATAAAATTTAAATTATTAAATTAAAATTTAATCATAAAAAAAACTAAAATTAAAGATAATTAATCAATTTTAATAAATATTACATTAATTATAAATACATTATAAATTAAAAATATAAAAAACTAAAATTAAAAATTAAAAATATATAAAGTAATGGTTCAATAATGAGTATCTTATGACCACTTCAATTAAAAGGGTTCAAACATTATTTTTTATTTTTTATTTAATGTTTTAACACAAGAAAAGAAAAACAGTATGGTATATTGTAGTTCAATAAATATTACAATTGTATTGAAAAATTAGGAATGACAGAAATATATATAATTTATAATAATATTTACTCAAATAAATTAATTAAATATAAATAAATGCGTCAAAGTCCAAAGATACGAGTAACTGGCACAATATGCACGGCTGCGCACGTTAGCATTCTAATGTCGCTAAAATAGAAAAACCCCATGTATATAATTTCATATGCTTTCGGGGCTAGGGTTTCGCTTCCTTCTCTCTCGTTTCTTTACAGTCTTTGGTCTGTCTCTTCAATCCACCTGGTAAGATCCCTAAATCCCCGAATTCCCGGTGTAGTTTCAATTAATTTCTAGTTAATTTCGTTAAATTCGCGCTTTTTTTTTCTTTTTTTATTTTAAATTTACAGAAGTATGAAAAAGGTCAAAGCTTTGAATTTAGTTTAGGAGAAAAAATGTATGTATTTTTTGTTTTTAGGGAATTTTGAGTGGAAAACATGGATGAAGGAGAGGGAGGGGATCAGATGGATCAGTTCCATAGAAACGAGGCGATCTCAGCCGTTGCTGACGAGGGTTTTTTAGGTGAAGAAGATGATGATTATGAAGATCTTTACAATGATGTTAATGTTGGTGAAGGGTTTCTTCAATCTCTAAGGAAGAACCAAGATTCAGGGTTTAGCAATGTGGAAACCAATAGTAGTGCAAATAGGAATGATGATATTAATAATAATAACAACGGTGGTGGGAAAGTTGGTGGTTCACCAATGGGTGTAACAGAATCTGGTGTCTCGATTCCAGGTGTTGCGGGTGGTGGTGAAGGAGGGGATTCTAGGGTTTCTTATGAGAGTCAAGGGTTTAGAGGTGGTGGTGATGTGAAGGGACCTAGTGGGAGTGTTAGTGGTGGTGGAGGTGGGCTTAGAGTTGAATTTGCGCAGGCATCGAGTAAGTTGAATGATAAGCCTGAGGAGCAGAGTGGGAATAATATTAGTAGTTTAGGTGGTGTAGGTGGTATAGGAAAGCAGGTACATCATGTAGGGAATGTCGGGAGTGTTGGGAGTGAGGGTTTGATGAGGCAAGGAGGAGTAGGAGGTGGAAGTGTGAATGGTGGTGGCAGTGGCGCTGGTCCTATGGTTGGGAATGGGGGCGGAAATGTGGGTGTTGGTGGTGTTGTAGGTCCTGGTGTTGGTGCAGGTGGGGTGGAAGTGGTGGTGGGACAATATTGTTTGTTGGAGATTTGCATTGGTGGACAACAGATGCTGAACTGGAGTCAGAGTTGTGCAAGTATGGGCCCGTGAAGGAGGTGAAGTTTTTTGATGAAAAAGCAAGTGGGAAGTCAAAGGGATATTGTCAGGTTGAGTTTTATGATCCAGCGGCATCTGCAGCTTGTAAGGAGGGAATGAATGGGCATATGTTTAATGGAAGGCCTTGTGTTGTTGCCTTTGCATCGCCATTTACTGTTAAGAAGATGGGGGAGGCTCAGTTAAATAGGAATCAACAACAGGCTTCTTTTTCGCAAGGTAGGAGGGGCCCTAATGATGCTGGGGTTAAGACTGGTGCCAGTAACATTCAAACTGGAGGGAATTATCAAGGAGGGGATAATAATAGAGGTTATGGGAGAGGGAATTGGGGAAGAGGCAATGCTCAGGGGATGGGAAATAGAGGGCCAGTTGGTCCTATGAGGAATAGGGCTGGTGGGATGGGAGGTAGGGGTATCATGGGAAATGGTGGAAATGGATTTGGACAAGGTATTGGTGCGACACCTCCTCTCATGCACCCACAGTCTATGATGGGTCAAGGTTTTGATCCAGCTTTTGGTGGACCCATGGGAAGAATGGGCGGTTATGGAGGGTTTCCTGGTGCTCCCGCACCCCCATTTTCCGGGATTTTATCTTCGTTCCCTCCTGTTGGAGGAGTTGGCTTGCCTGAGTGGCTCCTCATGTTAACCCTGCATTTTTTGGAAGAGGTATGCCCATGAATGGTATGGGATGATGCCCACAAGTGGTGTAGATGGGCCTTATATGGGAATGTGGTCTGATCCCAACATGGGAGGATGGGGTGGTGATGAGCATGGTGGTGGGAGAGCTGGAGAGTCTAGTTATGGAGAGGAAGCTGCATCTGACCATCAATACGGAGAGGTTAGTCATGATAGAGGAGGTTGGCAAAACCCAACGAAAGAAAAAGATAAAGCTTCAGAAAGGGACTGGTCAGGTTCATCCGAAAGAAGGTATCGTGATGATAGAGAACCGGGGTATGATAAAGACATGCCTCGGGAGAAGGATATAGGTCATGAACATGATTGGCCAGAAAGAAGGCACCGGGATGATAGAGACATTGTTCGAGAACGTGATAGGGACCGTGACAGGGATAGGGAGCGCTCTCGAGATCATGTTCGTGATCGTGATAGGGAACGTGATCGGGACAGGGATAAGGATCGATATAGGGAAGACAGAGACAGATATGCAGATCATCATAGGTACAGGGACCGTGACCCAGAGCATGATGACCATGGACGGTCATCAAGGACTCACAACAAGTTACGATTATCTCAGGAGGAGGAGCGTCGCTCAAGATCTAGAGATGCTGATTATGGGAAGAGGCGACGACTTGCCTCAGAGTGACTTATCTGACTCTTCTAATAGCAAAAACTTTCTGTTAGAAATTTTTTGAAAAGATCAGTCACTACAGAAACTTTGGGTTCATCATCCTCTTTTGACGTCTCTCTCAAGTGGTGGTGTTGTGGTCGTCAATTCATTAGCCATTCTCTGTTCATTACCTGAATTTGTTGATTGCTTCTCTTCCCTTCGAGTATCTCGATTTTGCATAAAATGAGTAAGTTCCTGAATTATGGTTTTCTAATTATATTATCTGAGTATCTCGTTATCCATAAAAATGATGTTGATTTTTTTCCTGAACATGTGCGATTATGTAATACTTGTTTGTGCATATGGTAGAACATTGCTCATATGTATTTAATTTGTATATCTAAGTTTTTGAAGATCTCAAAATGTTGCAGTAGGCTAGCTAGTATTCATGTAATGATGGTCTTTGCTCGCTATTCTGCTATTTTCATCAGTTTATGAATGTAATACATTCTAGTTGTGACATATGCTGAGTTTTAATGTAATAATTTCCTCGTTTTACGTATGTTTGTACCATATCATAAAATACTTAGTAGGTGTTGAGTCTTTTTGATACATAATTAGGGAATTATTGGTTTCTACCCCTCTTCTTTTTATTTATTATTAATTGCCAAGAATGAATTTTCTGGCTGTAAGATGCAAAACTTATCTTCCTGAGAATTACTTTATGATTTGCTTATTATACGTGTAGTTTTTGCAGTATGCTTGCTTCTTTGTTAATAGAGTTAAGCAAAGCATTCAAATACTAGCCCTTAATTTATTGTGCATTTATCAAGTTTACTGTGCTCTTCAAAGGAAATTACTGTGATTATAATCTGTTATATTCTTCAAGAACATGGTTCCTAATTGCAAATATTACTCATTTCTTTGATTTATAGCTTGAAGGTATTTGATCTTGAGATTTGAAGCTGTTCAACAGAGTTATCGTGGAGATGGAGATGATCTCAGCCTCGAAAATTTGAAAGAGACAGTAGACGGCATTTCCTTTTGCCAGCATTCATGTTGAAGTGGAACTCATGCTTTTAAGTTTTAAACTTTTGCACTTATGTTTTGGTTTATTAGCACTTGATGAAACCAATGTTATGGATAATATTATGACTTGAAACTGCTGAAGTCTGAGATGTGGTAGAATATTTCAGAACTTAAAAGTTTGAATGTGATGTAATAGGATTTAGCAGAGGATGTTGCTGATCTGCATTTTCTGTTGGCTAGTTGTTGTATCATTTTTACCCCTCTTTTTTGTTTTTTCTTTTGGTTAGTTTCAGCATACCGCTATGTTAACCATGTGATTTTTTGTGAAGGGAGATGTAGAATACTAACCATTTGAGTAATGCCATTGTTAAAGCCTTGAGAATTGTACAAAATTACTTTGTATATATAGAAAGATTTCTATTCGAGCTTCTTATTCTTTAGAATTCTTGCCTGTCTCATGTAGCTGTTCTGATTGAATGAGTTGCATCCTCCCTATAAGAATCAGTCCTCGAATCAGGCAAAGAGTTATACTCTAGTCTTACCATGAATGGATCTGATGTCTCTCAGATTTTCAAGATGGGTTTCTTGTTGTATGCTAGCATTTAAATGTGCTTTTCTTTTTTTTTGAGTCTTGATGCTCTTCGAATCTGTCAGAAACAGTACTAGCGCTGGTATTTGACAACCCATGGTGACTTTCTGTTCTTGTAAAGATGGATGTATTATCTATCTCCGTTAGAAGTTGCCCTTTAATTGCATGTCTCCTACAATCTTAAACCAAATTCAGGTTTTGCTGGGAGGTTCTGGCCTTGAGCATGCACAGATTCCCTGGTTCAGCTGATGCTAAGCTGAACTATGCTTTGAAACGACCTGAAAAGTCAGCCAGCTTGAAGAATGCAAAGAAGGGTGATAGCATTGCCAAGTATTCCATGTTTCTACTTAATTGAGGGTCAAATTCTCATGTTTTGACTTTTGATTTCATTTGTTCCCTTCATCTGATCTTATCCAATTGTCCCAAAGTTATAGTAAACTTGTCCGTGACCATGATCTATACTCTAGTGGTCGAAATGTTGGAACAGTTGTTTGCTGTAGAAGTTGACTTGGGAATGTTCAAGCACTACCTTCTGGGGGCAACAGTTCACCAACCAACAAAGCTGCAGTTGCCTTCTTCTTTTGCTTGGATTAGGATTCATTGGATTGCCAACAACTTTGTAAGGTTTTAACATCATCTTATTATTACGGAATCTCATATTGCATAGATAATAGAGGGATTCTCTAAAGGATTTTTTAGATTGTCAATTTTTTTTATAAGGTTTTAACATCATCTTAATATTATAAAATCTTATATCATATATAAATAAACGAAAGATTTCAAAAAAGATTCTCTAGACTGTTAATAACTTTTAACATTATCTTATTATTACAGGATTTTATATTGAATATAAACAAAATGATTTTAGAGAAAAATTCATTAAATTGTCAATATCTTTTATATCGTTTTAAAATCATTTCATTGTTACAAAATTTCATATCGAACAAATAAAAGAGAAACTCTGTAAGTGAATGTTGTTCGTATCATTAGGTCAGCAATGAAATGTACACTACTGACCCAAAGTATCAAAATTTAGGAACTCATTCTATATATTTCATTGGGAAGTACAAAATCACATTATGTGAAATTGATGAAATGAAATGAAATGAAGGGCCTGAAGCCGACTCTGCCTCTACCTAACCAACACTACCGTACACGTGTCCTGGATAACAACTTCCTGGCCCGTATCCAAATCAGGTCCAGGCCCGATATGCTCTCCAAGAGGCCTATCCTTCAGCCCAAGTTGCCCAAGCCACCAAAAGTTTACACGTGTACGGACTGACGCAACTACCTGGGCCCAACCTTAACCAAACCAGATTTTTTATCGAACCCATAACAACCATACACGTGTCACCGATGATGACTACCTCGGCCCAACCAAATTATTCCCAGGCCCACCTTTACCCAACCCACTACTTCCCATCTGATGAAACCCACTAGAACCATACACGTGCCCTTGATGCTGATGTACCATCATGCCATACATCCCACCACCACCGACGCCACCACCAAGAGGAGCGTCTTTGTCACGTGCCACCGCGGTTTTCTCTCCTTCCATCTCCCTAAACCTCTGCAAGTAAACCTTGAGGGGTTCCACGTAATCCTCGAACCCCAACGTCGTCATGGCCCAAAGGAGATCGTCGCCGTTGATGGTCTTCCTCTTCTCCTTCTGACACTTGTCGGACGCTTCTCCCGTGATGAAGCTGATGAACTCCGAAACGCATTCCTGCACCGTTTCTTTGGCCTCTTTCGATATCTTGGCGTTTGCAGGCAGAGCCTTCTTCATGATCCTGCTCACGTTGGCTATCGGCAAGAACCTGTCTTGTTCTTTCAGAGAGGAAAGGTCGCTGCTGTTCCCCGTCGCGTTTGAAGCGTTGTTGTTGCCATTGTTTTGAGCTCCTCCTGATTCCGTATCTGAGTCCGCCATGGCTTTACTTCTTCGGGTTCTTAAAGTTGCCTTGTTTACTGCTTCGCAGGGCTCTTGATGGCGAGAAAAAACGTCCCAAAGGGTACCAAAATCTGGGGTTTTCTTCCTGATAAAAACTAGTTCAAGGTTTCTTAAGCTAGGGAGAGTTACAGAGAGAGATGGAAAGCAGGGTTTATGGGGTTTTTATAGTTGGAAAAAGGAGAGTAGGAGAAGGTCTAGAAGCTTGTTACAATGGAAGCAACAGGGCCATAGAGAGAAAGTGAGGCTGTTGACTTTGGAGACTGAAAGACTTGACCTACTACAAGATATTTGCATCAGATAGTGATGAAACTGTGGAAGGAGTGAGAGAGAGGGGTATTCCTTTTCACTTTTAATCTGTTGAAATGATGAATCTTGGACTAGAAAAAGGAAAGGGCTAGGTGTATTTGGCATCAGAATATATAGCGCTAATTAGTTCTTGATGGAGAAAGCAAGTGATTTCTCCATTTTCACATCAGAATTTGTGGTCTTTCATTTGATAATATTTGGAAATACTCTTCTATACAACAACATACGAATACACATACATCTACTCAAACGAATACATACGTTCATATATTTATTAAGATCAAAAAATTATAATTTTTATTTTAATTTCCATAAAAATCAAATAAAGACAATAGTTTAAAGATCGAAATCGTAGTATTTATTAAAAAAATTTACACTTTCTTTTTATTGCTTTTTGTTTTTTATAATGTCATAATTTTGATTTATTAACCCTTTCTTTTTCTTGTTATTTAATGATTCTATGTATTTTTATTTTCTATAAAACCCATCGATTTTAGCTTACGAATGATCCCAAATTCAATGGGTAAAGGATATAATGAATATGGAAAAAGTAATATATAGTTGTAAAGATTATATTATTAGTATATTTAGCTAAAAGCATGCATGCACCCATCTACTTTGCTTCTGAATTTGAGAGTTTTGTGTGAGTGCATGCTCCACTAATAAAATTAGTGGAGAGAACTTTGCTTTTTAACTCCAATTAGGCATTGTTTAGCACTATAATTAATCATTATAATCATGATTTAAGGCTTGCGTATGTTCTATAAACCTCGTGAGTCCTTTTCATACTTTTTATCCACAACAATTGTTCTAATCAGAATGAAGGCATGAACCACATGATGATCCAAGTTACATTCATGGTTAGATATTTCCATATCCACGATAAAAAATCTCGTGTTTAAATATTAGACTTAATGATAAATACATATATTTTCTGACTCAACTCTTGATTTTTTAAAAAAGTTTTGTATTTAAATATCTAATTCAATGATAAATATATATATCTATTTATTCAAATTTTCGTTCTTTTAAAAACTTCAAATTTAAACATTTGACTCAATAATAGATATATGTACTTTTTCAAAAAAATTCATGTTTAAATATTTGATTTGAAAATAGATACATGTCTCTTCTCACTCAAATATCCGTTCTCTTAAAAATTTTGCATAATCATAAATGTAACTTCTTACTCAAATCGCCATTCTCCCAAAATAAAAAACATTAAAGAACTTCAATAGTTATCAATGCTTTGTTGCCTGTCTTCTATGTTTTGGTTAAAAAATGTGATGTATATCAGCAAATATTGATGTTTAAACCTTTCTTCTATGGTGTCCTCAGAGTTCAACAAGAACAATATCCTGCACTCAACGAGCCCCGTCTTCTTATACGCGAGAAAGGGTCCCATTGAGTTCTTAATAATTCATAATATTTTGTTCGTATAAATGACAACAAATAGATTACCTTTTTCGATATTTCAAAAGATTTTTCATTTTTTTTTACGATGTTTTTGAAAAATGAATTCAATTAATTGATTCATACTATCTATTCTTCGATAGAGAAACACGAGATATTTTCCAGTAAATATAAAAAAAGAGTAGATGAAGATGGTGCAGATTCCATGGCAGGAATGTAGACAGATGATTTCATATGGATGGTCATAGATATCCGACCCGATAATATAGAATTTGAATACCTTATACTCGAAAGATAAATTTCGATAAAATTTTTAATACCCGTCTCGGATTCTAATATAGCTTTTAGTGAGATGCAATCCATGGACCCAAAACATCAAACATTTCAAGCCTGTCTAGTACAGGTCTGGAAACCAACTCAGCAATCACAGACTCTTCGAATCAAATGGGCTTCCTTTCCCAATTTTCCTGTTATTATTGCATTTCCACAAAAAGCAAAGATTATAGCACAGGGTGCTGTCAGTTATGATATTTAATGTGCAGCTCTATATCCAAATGGGATCCTAAAGGAATGGATCAAATGAACATGAAAAGAATCATCCAGCAATGAAATTAAAGGAAAAGGGAAGCAATACCTCAGTGATGAAGTATGCAACCAGGGGTTGGCATTACACTGGACAAAGAGAAGAACTGTGTTCTATAATTCAAAGTACTCAGTTTTCATATAGGAAAATTCCTACAGATCATGTTAATGGTGTACATAGCAGGCTGCAACCCTGCAGCACAGATGGGTAGCTCGAGCTCCTCTAGTATTTGATAAATGCTAATTTGCTCGCCGAAAAAGTTAAAAAAGCAACTAACAGTAAATTACAAGCTAGCCTTCTAAGTAACAGCTAAAAAGTACATATTGGCACAAGACATAAATAACTACACTATTTCCATGAGAGTTATTTTCCATCTTGTAGGTCAGGCTTCAACCTCTTGACCAGCAGATTGGTTTTCATCTTTCTCAGCATCACCTTCTCCATCTTCATCATCGGCTTCATCAGCTAGTTTGGTAAGCTCTTCCTGAATCATGAGCTTTATAGATGACTTCCTTGGGGTGAGGTCTGTATCAAATTGTCGAGCTGAAAGGTAGCAAACTCTCCATCAGGACATGCATAAAAGAATTTTGGCCAATATGCATGTTGGTTTCGCTCAAAAAGTGCTTTTTCACCGCACTTTTTGAGCCAACCAAAAGCACCTAAATATGTGGAAAAAGATCATTTGTTAGTGAGAAACTGAACGATGCATACCTAGTAGCTTCAGAATGTCCGTGAATGTCGCCTGCAGAAAAAAAAAAAAAACAACTTATGTTAGCTAGAACACTAGAACCAGAATCTACAAGGGAATGAAAACATTTTTCCTCCAAGCAAAAAAAAAGCGCAACAGAAATGCATAGATTAGATAAAACTTAAAAACACTTGAGATCCTTATATCTTATCTGCAATCAAATTGACCAAAAAGGATTAAGGTTGGTGTTTCAGAAAATTGAGTATCAAAAGCAAAGTCTGTCCATTAACATTTCCAAATCTACAAAGCAATGGAAAAGACTTTAAGCCCATTTCCACACTGGCAGTTTCAAGCAGATAGGCAGTATGTGCCAACCTCTCTGCAAATTTTTCCAGAACCAATTCTTTTGTAAAATGATTCAATATAAAACATCACTAGCAGCATTGAACTCAATGAAACCACTAAGAGTGTTTGGATTCATGGTTACATAATCAGATCAGACCAAATTAGTACTGATCCTCAGAGGTTATCCTACTTTTGAATTAGGTGGTGGATATTGCAATAATTGTTCATAGTAGCCTATTTAGCACTGAACCACAAAGTCCTGATAATTTGACTTTCCATTTCACAACCAAAATAGGCTTTGGAGTCAGAACCAGACCGAAACTGCTATTATGAAAAGTCTAGTAATGGATGCAACAACCGTAGGCAGATATTCACAGCAGATCTTTACCGTATTGAAGTCCACTTCCTTAAGAATCTCACAAATTGCATCCCTCAACTCATGATCACTTGGCTTCAATTTCTCCTCTTTAGCTTTGTCCTTCCCCTTTGCGACCTTTTTGCCTTAATAAATCCAGGAAAAGATAGCAGTATAAACACTCATATCCAAAAGCCTATCTTACCAAATTTTGCCACAAGCAACAATCATTTTTCAGTTTCCTTAACAAAAATAAACAACAAAGAAATTCTTCTTAACATAAAGTACAGACATGAAAAGAAATCAGAAAGGAGGCTAGTACTTACTGGTTTTCTCCTTGGAGGCAGATTTTGTTGGCGTAGAGGACTTTTCCTTAGTGACCTTCTCAGTTTTCTTCCTTGAAGACACCTTTGGACTTTTATCACTATCATCATCAGCCTTTGAGCTTTTAGATGTTGTTTTTGGAGTTCTTTTCTGTGGTGTACTAGACCTTTTAGGAACTGTGACTTTCTTGGGTTTAGCTCTTCCAGCAGATTCCTTCTTGCTGGATGATACCCTTGTACTCTTTTTCTTCTTCCCCACTTCTTCTTCAGATTCATCTTCAGATTCAATTTTCTCCTCACTTTCAGAATCTTCAGGCATCTCATCCTCAGATTTTTCTGTTATGCCATTTTCATTTTCCTCTTCTTCATTCTCTTCCTCTTCCTTTTCTTCTTCTTCAGACTCATCCTCCGAATCAGGTGCACTCTTTTTCCCTGATTTTGGAGTATCCTCACTCTTTTTTCGACTCTGCATAATACATCAAACAGAGGAATAAAACAAAAGAAATTAACTACAAAAAAACAAATGTAAAAGAAGGTAAAACTATATAATGACCCCTAGCAGAAAAAGATACTAAAATAGTAAGCTTCTATAAACATGGTAACCACAGGTGTAATGAAAAGCTGCAATGGTTAATCAAATATCATATATCTGATGCAAAAACAGAGAAACTAATACCTTTGTTGATCGCTTTGATGTGGTCCCAGACTTGATAACCCTTTTGCGCTTTTTACTCTTACTTGACTGGATAATAAATAGAAAATATAGGTTAGAAAAAAAGCATGTAAAAATGGAAACTTGGCAAAAGCTGCAGTTAAGGTTAAGAAACCTTTTCTTTTTCAGAAAGTAGAACAGTAGTCGTAGCATGAGGGGCCACCAAAAAGTCTATCAGCTTTGCAACGATATCTTCCTGCATGTCCATTTTAAGCATATTAACAACCATTAGAGATATTCAACTTCTTTACTAGCAAAATTATTATTACAATAAGGCTTGTGAAAGTAGTATTAACAAGCCCTCATATAAATAACACCAGACTTGGGTGGTGATACTAATTTTTAAACTGATTGCATCACCTTAATCAGAGTTTCTGAAAACTCCAAAGTCACCCCTACCCTTCTACTGAACCATAGTCCTAGTAAAAGGATATAATTCGTTATAACTGTTGCATTCCTAGATGGGCAAATTGATCAAATAAGTCTCAGCACTTTCCAACCTTTTAAAACTAATGACGTAATGAGGGTTTCCTCAACCGAAACAACAAAAAGTTTACTCTCTAGAAAAGGAAAACAAAAAAAAAAAGGGAAGAAGATTAACATAGATTTGTAATTTTATATACAAAAATGCTTGCCCACCCACTTTTTACTGCAAACTAGATGAGAACAGAACCTCATGACAAGCCTATATTAGTGTGCATACACACACACGGCTTTTATTGATCAATTTGCATGAATGTTGAAAAACTAACCACAAAGAATACATTCACAAATCAAACCGATGGCATGTCTACCATTTCGTTGAGATATAGGCAGAATTAAAGCACAAATTACAGTAGTAATTCAACAAACCTTCCTCGTGGTAGCCTTCATTATTGGTATGTCAAGCACATCACAGAACTCCAGCAACTTCTCTTTATTACACTTGTCAAACTTATCTTTTACTTTAGTTTTTTGTTTTTCCTGCAATTATCACAACATTTGAGTGAGATAAGCAAAGAAAAAATCTATAATGCACTAATATCAACTAATTACAAGTTAACCATACAGCCCACTTAAACTACAAACATCCTAAAAGGTTAAAGCCCAGAAGTGCAATTCCTACAGAGAAATCAATTATATATCATGAAAACTCTGCTTCTTAATTTAACAACCTCTTACCTCATTTTCATGCCACACAAAACCAGAAAATCGGGATATATTACTCTTAATCTGAACTGCCTGCAAGAGCAAGAATGTAAGTCTCATAAACTGAAAGCAAAATCAGCAACGTACATCTGCAGCAGCCCAAAACCGTCCTATCATAGTTTCTTTGCAAACACACATGCCAAATCTCATGCACACATGTACCATTAGAGACTCTGTTTATGCATGATTGTATGCTTGATACACCCTTATCATCATATTAAGAGAATAAAAAGAGAAATGAAAAATGCTGGATAGAAACAAACAAAAATATTTGACAGCAATCAAATTACCTTCCCTCTCCTTCCAAAGAGAATGGTATGAAGCAGTCTGAAAGTGTCATCAGATTTCCGTCTAGACAACTTGAAGGCCACTGCAGAAGATACCATTGCAGATGTCATTTTACTCAACTCATTGAACTGGAGTAATATCAAATGCCTAGAACATAGTTAGTTGTAACAGAAAAGGAGTTCCAATGTACATTCAAGGAACTTGGCAGAAATTAAGGGAAGAACACAATCAAACTAAAGAAACAGCATCCTGAGGTTCATTTGGATATACCATGTTTTGATGACAATGCAAAGAGAATGAATTCAGTAATGAACAATGATAGAAGAAATGAGCTTTTAAGATTTACAACTATAACATCAAACAAACCGTAGGATATTGTCTGCATAAAGGATACAGGACATCAAACAAATAATTGAAGTAATATAAGAAATAAAGAACACACCATTAGGAATGTCTTTGAGCGGAGTACCACGGCCCTGCAATTGCCAAAGCAACCTATTATTTCCATGGACTTTCAAAATACAGAATCTAAACATAACAGAATTCTTAATCATTAAAAAACGGATAGCAAAGAAAGAAAGGAAAAAAAAAACCTTTTCAATTTGGAATTCCTTAGAAGCATCTTTGTCAATAGACGCAACTAGCCGTTCAACAGATTTACGCTCCCGCACAGGGCGATCTGTAAGAGGAGTTCTTTGCTCTGGCTCCTTCTTCTCCATCTTTTTTGCCTTCCCTTTCACTTTCTCCCCAGCATTTTGATTTTTCCCACGCTTCTTTGAACCTTTTTTCTCCTTGCTCTCTTTAGCCTTCTGTTCTTCTTCCTCTTCTTCTTTCAACCCATCTTTCTGCTGCACCTCATCTTTGTTTTCCTCCTTTTCATCTTTCTTGTCATTTTCTTTTGGATCAGTTTCTTCTTCCATTACTTCCATTTTGGGTTCCTCCTTTTCTTCTTTTTCCAATTCTTCTTTGCTTTCCTCATCTTCCTTGACTTGTTGGTCTTCATCCATCTTCTCAGTCTCAACTTTCTTATCTTCTTCCATTTCCTTTACCCCATTATTTTCTTCCTCTGTTTTCTCAGCTACAGCTTCACCAGATTTTTCCGGCAGAGAAGTCCCATTAGCCACTGGCTCAAGGACTTCAGCCTTTGTTTCTTCTTCACCCATACCCAATCCAATTCAAAGTAAATGCTTTGTATGGAACCACTTCTTTCCCTTGCCTTCCAAAATTGTAGGATTAACAAAAGGCTGCAGAAACCAAATAAAAAATTTATAACAACAATTAAAAAAAATTAATTGCACTCAAGACAAAAGAAGCATTAAACAGGCACTACCACTCACCAACAAACACCACACCCCCGACTCGAAACACAAAAATTGAAATTTTCCAATGAAAATTTGAATAATACTTAATACATTAGCAAACAATTGGCTCATTAAACATCTCCAATATTTGCAGCCATCATAAATTTGTAAAGAGAATTTTCTGCTGAAATCATTTCACATGACAAAAGAAATTACTTTTCCATGCGCAATAAAATTCTCCTAAGCTTGGCATAGTATACAATGAGCAAACAACTGTAACCAAGAAAAACAGTTGCACTCTCCATGTGAGAAAAACATAAACCACAAGGAACATTCAACTTAAGGTAAAAAAAAAAATCTTTTACATTGAATTGAGCAACAGAGAAGCAAACAGAATTCAACCAATCTACCATAAAAATAAAAATAAAAACTTTCCCAGACTAAAATTTAAGTAAAAAAAACATGCATTATTGGAGATCCACATGAGCTTGAACATGTTCAAAAACATAGAAAAACCAAAACTTGACTCATAAAAATCCCCTGTTACTAAGATTAAAAGAGAAAGGACAACTTCGTGTTTTTGCTTTTGTACCAACACAAATCATAAATCCTAGTCTAACATGGCTAGAAACAGAGTCTATTAAGCTTAATTTCATGTAATATTCCATTTTGAACCAGAAAAAAACAAATTCCCAAATCCAAAAAATTGAAAATTCCTCTTCATTTCCCACATTTTTTCCGCCACAAGTCAAATTCCCACAAAAAAAACACCCACTTAAAAAAGCCCCAAAAAATTCAAAAATTTCAAAACATTGACATCCAAAACCGTAACTTTTTAGCAAACCAAGCGTAAAACACCAAAAAAAAAACCCACAGAAATCCCCAAAACATACAAAATTAAGAACTAATTACCAAATATAAGCTTCGAAATCGAAGAAAAGAGAAAACTTACAGTGATTTACGAGCTGTTTACCACGATTCCGAAAGCTTGACAGAGCAGAGAGTCTTCAAAGTTTGGATTTTTAATTTTATTTTCAATTTTGGGGGAAAACAAATCAGCTTCAATTTTTTCAAAGTCCCGGACTTGAAACCCGGATTTTAAATGCAGTTAAGTGAACTGCCACGTCGGACGGGGGGAACTGTCAGAAAAGTGGGGTGAAATTCGAGATGGGAAGCCATGGGACGGCTCCGATCTTGTTTAGTTCTTCTGGATGTAAATCCAACGGCAGAGATTTTCGTTTCGAGGTATCTTGGAAGTTGAGGGGCCCACTTTTTGCGGGTTGTGGGTGGGGCCAATGTTGTGAAGAAAATTGCGGGCTGATTTTAATATTTTTTTCTTGTTTTAACTCAAATTTTTCCTTTTTTTATTAAGTAAATAGGAGAATATTGTAAATAAAATTATTAATTTAAATTAATCGAATTCAATGGATTTGGATCCATAGATTTCAAATATTAATATTAATCATAAATAATTATTAAATTGATTTCCATATACATCATATTGATGCTTGAAAACGATTAAATGCATATGTTTTATACCGTAATTAAATGCACGAATGAAAAAAAAATAAAATTGACCCATTACTTTAAAAAAAAGAATTTACATATAAATTAGTTACACTATCGATTTTTATTTCAATAAAGATTATTGTTAAAGCTGATAAAAGTTCCAAATTTTTACTATTTGAATTAGAGATAAAATTTGTATACTCGATTTAGGATTTATATAAATAAAAGCGTTTAATTCGTGACAAATGTCTAAGGTGATTAATTTATATTTTATATAAGATTAAGATCTAACTTTTTTAAGCAAACCACGTGCTACATAGACGGTCTTGCATATTAATTAAAGCATATATTATAGAATGATTTGCAATTAATATCCTTTGGTGACACTTCAAATAATTAAATTAATTGCATTAAAAAAAGTATAGAAATATTTAATTAAATTAATTGCAGAACTACTCGGGCAATGCCTTGGTTGGCCGAGTTGATTACGAAGAAATAAAACGGTCGGGCCTTAAAAGGCTTTTCATCCTTAAGATGTTGGGGCCTCAAATCATGTAAATTTAAGATCAAATGGGATTTTAGCCCAAGTTGATTAAATTTTTTTGGGGAATTTTTTTAGGGTTTTTGAAATCGATTAAGGTTTTAAATACGAAAATCACTCAATGCAATTATTATTGTGAAATCAATTTCAAGAGAAATTAGTAAACTTTTTTCTTTAAAGACCCAACATTAAAATAACACATATATACTTCTAAAAAGGTCGAGATTAAGTAGAATAACTTAATCTAGACGTCACGATAAAATATAAACGATGACGAAGAAAACCCAAATTTTAAAATGGCTTTAAATATTTTTTTTACATGACCAATTATAAAATCAAATATGCCATTCTTCCACCATCATAATAAATTGATTCCTTTTTAAGTATATTAAAGAGCACTTTGGGGCTTATTTTGTGCCAAATGGACCACAAAGAAATTAGAGGAAAAGAAAAAATGTCTCTTTCACTTCACATACAAGAAAGGAAAAAGAACTTGAAAATTGCCCAAATGGATTCCATTCCATGAGAAAAAGAGAACCAACAGCAATTATGCCAATGCAATATAAGTCAAATTGGTTCATACTTTTGGTGTTATAGTGTTTGTCAAAAAGAGTACACATGCTCTAAAAAGGAGGCTAAGGTTCATGATAAAAAGCCAAGTTTATAGCCAAAAAAGAAGGTAGGGAAGTTCATGATAATGAAATATAACAAATAAAAAGCCTAAAAGCTAAATTAATTCTAGATTTAAACATCAAACTGTTGAGATCAAAATTTAAGCTTCAATTTCAAACCTTGGGCATTTGATGGAGCCAATGGAAATGTCAATTTCAATTAGATTTTCTTCCTCATTTACCTCATTGATTTCTGCCGAGAAATCAACAAGGTCTTGCTGCTGCTTGAAAATGGATTCTGGCAAGAAAGGTGGCAGGTTGGACTGCAGATTTGGTGGTGGTACCACTTTTGGTTCTGATTCAGCATTGCCTGGAATGGCAATTTCAATGAGCCCTTCTTCTTCTTCTTCATCTGCTGAGACTGAATCATCTGAGATTTCAGGATTTTGTTCTGCATTATTACCTGGGATCATCCAGTTTAGATCAAGATTTGAACTTGACCCTGAATCATCACTGCTTTCACTGTCTGAAGTCGATCCTAGTGATTTGACTTGAAAATCATCATGCACGATGCCAATACCAGCTTCTTGGGCAGCAGCATTAGATTCTGGAGGAACACTTTCTATCACTGGCTGCAACACTTTCTCTTCAGCTTCACCCTCAGACAGGTCTTTGGAAACTGGGTTCTCTTCCAAAACCACCACACTTCTCTTCTTGTTTGTGAGTGTGACCAAGAAAATTGTCGATGAAACCAAGATTGTGATTGTAAAAAGGATAGAACAGAACCCCAAACCAATGAAACTAGTCAAAACTATAGAAGGAACAAGGAGTGCAACACAAAATTTACAGAAAGGGAGAACAGATTTGAAGAGCTTGGTTTCTAGCATGTTCAACATCAAAGATTTGCAGAAAAAGGATGTGAACAGACAGATCACTGAGTTAGGCCACAAGACAAACAAAGGGTAGGCTGGAGAATAAAGTATATCAGATTAGGATAATCAGAATTTATCCTGATAGAGAAAAAGCTAAGGTATCAGTTGAGGTTTGGGCTCTTTCATTATCTTTAGCAGTGCTATCTTTTCTCATAAAAATATAAGAGAACTTGAATTGGAAAGAAGTTGAGAGCATTCAGTCTTATGATTAGAAAAGAGATCAGCAGATGAATGCTAGCAGTTGCTTGTTACCTGATCTGTAGCAGGGATAGAACTTGGTTTCTTTGGCTTTACACTGAAGCCAGTATCCTCTCTCACTCCTACACTTAACACCTGAGCCTTGTGTAATTTATAAAACCAAACTGCTTTTGTTCTTATCCGAAACCTGATTCTCTTCAGAAAAGCAAAACTGTGGTTTTCGTTTTTTTTGAAGTAACCTCAAAAAGCGTTGGAATTGCCAAGTGCATGTGCAACACCAGTGTTCATCACATGGCAGTATAAAATTCATAAAAACTGAGAAAATCCCATTAACATGAAAAATTCAAAGAAAAAACAAAAATACTACACTATGTGGGAGAATGGTACTCTTTCTCTGTCAGTCTTCTGTTCGTTTTGATTTTGGAGGGGAAAGGCTCCTTTTCACTTTCTCACTGTCTATCCTTTGCCAGCAAAAAAGATCAGATCAAATACCCACAGGAGAGAAAGAACAGTGCAAAATATCCACATCTTCTGAATAGTGAGCCCAAATGGTACCAAAACAATCCAGCTTAGAGAAAATTTCTACAGGTCTTTTTTAAAAAAAAAACAAAAACCCTGAAATTTTGTCAGGTAGTCAATGATCAAAACCAACAGTAATCAGTAATCATGACACATTTTTTCACCCATTTTCTTTTGTCTGCAATAAAACCCATCAAGATGCAATGATGTTAGTCCATTTTCTGCTGCTGCTACCACTGCTGCATGCCCTCCAAAGCCTTAATGGAAGCCCATTGCATTTTGAAGAGATCCTTTTGGCTGGTAATGCTAGGTATCCCATCCCCATTCCTCTCTTCTGCTGCTCACAGACACCACACAGCTCGCAGCATTAGCAAGGAAGACCAGGTGCATAGAACATTAAATGCATGTGGACAGAAACTTAATTTGATTCCTTTCCACCCCCCATGATTAAAACCTCAACTAAATCCAAATCAATTCTACCTACTAAAGATAACGAAGATATCTACTTGAGCATATAATGCAAATCAAATTTTTGGAGTACTAATAAGAGGGAATCTTCTCTGTTCCTAGACTTACTCATATACGTTAAAAAGTTGATTCAACCTGTTAATCTCAAATTTACTTGTGAATATCTCCAATAATTTCACATCAGCTTTTTAATCATGGTACTCAAAAACATTGAAAACCTCACCTGCCCCATTAAGTGCTATTTCCATATTAACCAGCTCATTAGTTAATTGAGGTACATGTGACCTGTCATGTGAATGATTGGGTTTTGAACAAGTTCTACTCACAATGGCAAACAGACGTCAACAGAAGTGAAAGAAACAATGTTTTTGTTTTTCTTCCCTTCTTTCTTAATCAACACTACAGACTTTCAGGTTATACAGACCTGCAATACCCCAAAAAAAATATATTAAAAATGGGAATACTTGGATTATAAGAGTAAGGGCAGTCAAAGTGTCCTAAACTAGGTCAAAATAGCATGGGTTCTTGTGTTGGCAGTCAAAGATGAAACTAAGATATTGCCATTGTACGTTTGTCACTGTCTTTTCCTTTTCCTAGAAAACAAAAAATGGGTAGGAAGGGATTGTCCATGAGGTTTTGCCCATGACCATAATCTGGTTGTTTGTATTTTTTTTAACCTCAAATCTTCCAAGGGGAGTTAGCTTTGCTCAATGTAGAACAACCAAAAACCTAGAATTACATTCTTTGTCAATCTCACATTAGTTGTTTACCGGAATACAATTGCGAATTTAAATGTTTATATCATTTTTAATTTATAAGATTTAAATAAAATCAATTAAAATAGATATTATTTCAGAAGTTAATGATAAATCATGACACTAGTTCTACACTAGATTGCTTTATCGAAAAATGAAAGCAACAGATTAAGTTTCAAATTATGATTTGTATTTAATGATAGATGTATGTATTAATTTTGTATTATGATATTGACATTAGAAAATATGATCTTATTCTCTTTCATTGCTCAAATAAAATTTAACAAAATAATATCAATCGAGTTGTATGTTTCAAAAATTTTTTATTTAGATTTTAAATTATTATCTTACATAGTGTATAAAAAACCATATTTTACTAAAAAAATTTTAAAATTATGAAAAGTTAAAAAAAAATTTCAATTATAAATAAAAAAAATTAATTTTTTTGAGGGTAGTATGGAGAATTTGTTGAGCATACACAAGAAATACAGAAAAGGAAAAGGAGGCAAATCTAACGCTACCAAAAGCCCAAACCTTTTCTAGGGTTAGGGTTTTTAATTTCTGTGTATAACTTTCCACAAAATCCATAAAAAATACAACAAAAATATATAAAAAAAGAAGGGAATAAAGTTCCCATATTTGCAGATTCTTCTTTGGCTTCGATATATTCCAAAGCTTTCTCCTTTACGTTTTGGTCTTGGGATTTGTGCTGCTGATTTATTGTTGATCTCTCTTTTCTCTCTTTGGGCTTTGCTGCCCTTTGGCCATTGAAATCCATGATCTTCAGCACCCCATGGACCCATCTCCAGTGCACACCACTCCTTCACTCCATGAACAAGAAGATGAGTGGGGTATATTCACTCTCTGTCTCTCTCTCTCTCTCCCCCCACCCCCTTGTGACTTGTTTGTTTGTTTCCTGGGAAATTTCTGATAAATGTGGAGAATTTTGGATCTTTGTGCTAAAAATCTAATTTTATAAGTGGGTTTTTATCTGATTTTAATTTGTAGATATGGCTTTTTTAGATTGTAGTGATATATGTGAGAGAATTGGGTGTTTGAGTTTGTTGTCATTGGAGAATTCCTTTGTGAGCATGATTAACTATGACTTGGGGCTATATTTGGTATTTGTTATTATCTATATTAGCTCTCTTTGTGTGTTGGTTTTGTTTTTGATTGGTGGGCATGCTGTTCTGTTTAGTCTGGTAAAGTTTAACTGGTTGAGTTCATATTTTGATTGGGGGATGGTGATCTGTTTATTGATTGAGCCACATTGAGTTGAGGATTATGCATTTTAAACCTTCATTAGCATCCTATAGAAGCAACTTGTATTGTTCTTTATTGCTTTAGTGGATTTCTGGTTGCCTTTGCATAGAAGTGATGATCTTATGCAGAAGGCTATTTGTTTTGCTAATTAAGAGGCATTTGAAGGTTACAATAAACTAGAATTGGAGTTCCATGAAGTTTTACTTTGTGTAGGATATGAGTATGAGGCTCAGAAGTTAGAGAATTGATAACTGGTACCTCTTGGATAAACTGAGAAACTGACAAGAAAGCTTGTTAATATAACAGTTTACCTTGCATCAATCTAGTTGAGATTCTTTCTGCCTTTTTGTCAAGTTACATTTCTACCACTTCCCTTTCCTGATTTTGCTTTTGTAGATATAACTTGTATGCATTATCTTAAAGTTTTCAGTTCTAAACATTAGTTCCTTAGTTAGTTTTTATTGCTTTTGGTGTCTTGAATTAGCTGGTTTAGAACAAGGTGATGGTAAACACAAATGCAATTATGTTTTCCCCCCTCACTTTCTAATTTGTAATTGCTTGAAGTTCGTTTAGTCCAGTTCCTTCATCTTGTATCTGTATATGCTGCTGATTTTATGTGGCTTCAACTATTTTGTTGCTTTGATATTCCCATGGCACCATTCCTTCTTTTGGTGCACAATGAAGTTGACACAATTCCATCACCGTTAAGTGATTAATTCCTTCATTTTGTGGCAGGTCAAATTTTGTATATCTATAATGGAATGAAACACTTTAGTGATTTCCCTTTTGACAATGAATGAAATACCACTATGTCTTGTAACATTATAAAAGATGGCTGTGCTAAGTGGCCTCTTTTAAAGGGGTGGCTCCTAGAGTTAGCGAGGGGCTGTCTAAACCTCCTTGTCAGTGATTGATTTCTCTCATGTTGTCGCTGTATTGCTGGTCCTTGTCAGTAGAGAGGGAAGGAGTTATATACTCCTTTCAGTCCCCAATGAATTGAGTGAATTTTTCTTTGTTGAAATCTTATAGAATCATCTCTGTTAGTGTGCTAAAATATTGTTTAATTATAAGTCCTTCTGTTTAGAAATGATTTTCTCATTGAAATTGATTGAGATGAAGCTGACTATCCTTATGTTAATGTCTTGCTTCATGATGTTTTTCTTTAGACACTGATGGATTTGTGATTCCAAGCTTGGGAATTGAAGAATCGGATAAAAATAAAGCTGATGCTTCAGAAGTAGAATCATCAAAACCTCCTTCACAGGTCAATTACATATGTATATCTGTAGATGTCAAGACTGATTTGTTTGGAGCTTTTGTCCTATCTTGTTTACAGATATACACTAAGATGTAGACAATGTTCATCTTTTGGCTTGTGCAGACTAAAATAGAAGAGAACATCTACTTGGGACCACACGGTGCTCCTCCTTCACAATCAAGGCAGCAAGAGCTGAATCAGTCCAGTCGAAGGCAACGATTTAAACAGAAACTGAAAGAAGCTGATAGAAGGATCAGTGGGACAGGGCGGGAAAATAAGGTGGAAAATTTGAGAGAGCTTGTAGGTGCTGGGAAGGCAAGCTCCAACATGTCCAAGGGTTCTCCCAGGGATTGGCTAGACCCACATTGTAATGAGGCACAGTTTGATAAGTGGTACCCCCAGTGAGTGGAGTTTTCCTTAGATTACGATATTTATCAAGTGCGAAGTTTGACTTGTTGGCACCAATTATTGTAAGTCTTTGTATTGTTGGAGGCAAGGGAGTTATCGAGGTTATGTATTTTGACAATAATCCATCAAGCCGGCCATTTGGTTTCAGTACTAAAGCAGAAGATATTGAAGTCAATTTTAAGTTCTTTTACTCCAATTTTCTGGTCTATCTTGTGCCAACATACATCTTGGTATTTGATGGACCTTATCAGGATCACTATAACAAGGAATTCTCGCATTCACTCTCATTTTACTTTTGTGTTCTTCATTAACTATGAATTCGGGTGGTGAGGGAGAAGAGGGGTTAGTTCCTCACATTTGTTAAACATAGTTTCAGATGAAATTGAAGATGTGCCTAACATGGTCTTCCCATTCTTGAAGAAAGTTTGAGGAAGATAATTGTACTTGAGAACATGATAAATGTGTGTAGCCAGTAATAAGGGATTATAAGTTTAGCGTCATCAACAAAAGTTGTGTAAAAACAGTCTTTGGCACTCCAAATTTAACAGTTCTAACAGCATAACTGAAGCGCAAAAGTAACAAAACAGCACTTGTATAGGTGTAACTATTCATTATAAGTTAAGGGTTTCAAAATTGTTTGTCAAAGCAGTTTCCATGGAACTAATGAATTCCTCTTTGGGGATAAAGAATGGTTATCAACCTAAGCACTAAGTGTTAAAACTAAAATCCCTAAGCTTCAATCCTTACACAAGGTCATTTCCAAAAAATGAAGGTTACTTTGGCTGAGTGACTTCTGAAACTTTCATCAACAAGCATGGCCTAGATATGCCTCCTGAACTGACAGGGAAAGCTTGAAAGAACCTAAGCCAACATCTGAGCAGGGTTCATTTGATGCTCATGAACTCTAATCCAGTTGCAGTAGGTGTCAATCCATACTGTGACAGATACTTGGCATCATAAAATTTGCTTAGATGCCTCATCCCACTGTCACATAGAATGGTTACAATGGTGTGGCCAGGGCCGAGAGCCTTTGCCACTCTAACAGCTCCAACACAGTTCATGGCTGAAGAACTCCCAAGAAAGAGCCCGTCATTCCTCAAAAGGAACCTGAAATGTCAAGCAGGTATAAGATTAGAAGCCCAAAGCCAAGCAAACATTCTAACCACAAAAGAATAGGCAGAGTCTAAGGAGATAATGTCAGATTCAACATTTGACAAGACAACATCATCCAGGCACAATTTCGATCCCCAAAGTTTGTATGTTTTCATCCTTTCAATGATGTGGGAAACAAAAATGCCAAAGAGAACACATATAAAAGATGATAGACTGACCTTGACATTTCAACAGCCTCCTTATCTGTGCCTCGGAAAGCCCCATCGAGCTTTGCCATCATAAAATTTTGAGTCAATCTGTTGATTCCAATCCCTTCTGTTATGGTGTCAAATGGATTCTTAAGCCTTCGTCCTTCAGCTTCCTCTTTAGTGTACATGACTCCCCTTGTTACCTTATTGAACAAACCAGAACCAGGAGGATCTATCAAGAAGCACTTGATGTTCTGATTCTTCTCCTGTCCAAACATTTAATAGTTAAGTTAGTCCCCTCATATAAATATGTACAAAATGGTTGAAAAGAGGTTATAAATTTCTACCTGGAGAAACTTCGAAACTCCAGCCACAGTGCCACCAGTGCCTGCAGCTGCAACAAATGCATCTAGACTGCCACCAGTCTGCTCCCAAATCTCTGGCCCTGTACCCTCATAGTGGGCCCTGAAGTTCGCCAAGTTTTCAAATTGATCAGCAAAGAATCCACCATTACAATGACTCAAGAAACCTGGATTTTCTTTCTCCTGGTCAGGTCTGCAACCATTTATTTGATCCTGGTCTTTGCCATCCACTTGGCTGGCCTTTTTATTCTGTGCTGCTAATTCATTTGCTTCTAGCGCCCTCCTCCTAGCAACATTAACATAATGGTCTTTGTGTGTAATCGATACTGGTCTTACCCTTTCGACAGTAGCTCCCAGTGCTTCAAGTATTTGAGACTAAAGAGATGTTTGAAAGTGACAAAATCGATTAGAGTATGTTGCAATACATCGAAAATGTAAAGAAAAAGAAAATGCCACATGCAGAAGAGACAGAAGTGTCTGTATGAGTAAGTATACATTTCTAAAGCCTAGCATATATCCTTTCAATCCTAAATGAGAATTCAACAGTACTTGCAAGAATCACATAAATGTAATTGTCCAAGGAAGGTCTTCGTCCCAGCACATTTTATGCATACCTTCTCAATAGCAACATCATCAGGGATGACTACATGACATTTGCATCCATAGGCAGGAGCCACTGTGGCAAGGCTAATTGCAGTACTCCCAGCACTTCCTTCAGTGACTACTCCACCTGGAGCTAGCTCACCTGATTCCAGAGCCTATATTGTGCCAGAATCCGGAAAGTATAAGCAAACAAAAACTGGTTAACAAACAGAACTGCCAAGACTAATCATTTACAAACTCTAGACAAATATCAAGCATAAGCTATCATGCAATTGTGAAAAACATTAACTCCCCAAAGTTTTAAAAAGGTATAAAGACACAGGGAATTCAATTCTCACACTATGGCTTAAAGTGCTATGATTCAAATGCAAGCTTTTAATGTGAAGCAAGGACTTATCATACATGATGGAAAGAAAAGTCATGATACCAAGTGGCAAGTGCATCACAGCTTGAATGGTTCTTTGTGTTTCAATTCTATAAATTACCTCCTCAATGATTTTCACAGCAACTCTATCTTTCACACTTCCTCCAGGATTCAGAAACTCACACTTGCCAAGAATCTGAAAAGCCAAAAAGAAACTAAAGAATAAATTAAAACTGTAGAGGTAAGCCTTTTTCCTAGTACATGTGCATGAAGATGGGAAGAAATTTATCTCAAAAGCAGAGAAGATTAAGGTGACCAATTCAAACAAATGACTTAAGAGACATGATTGAAGACACCCAAAGATCAAAATCAGACTAAAGCACAAAAGAAGACTGCAAACAGAAGGGAAAGATATTATTCATGTACCAAAATCAATCAAAAAAGATAGAATCTTCTGAAGAAAGACAGAGAGAGATGAAAGTAACCTCACAGCCAGTGGCTTCAGACAGGCAGTTGATACGAATCAAAGGGGTGTTACCAATGGCATCAACAACCCCACTTCTTTGCTTTTTCTTCTTGTCGGAGTGAAGGGTCGAATTGGTTTTTTTGGAGAAGAGGAAGTAAGAGAAGACAGCCATGGAAACGGAGATAGCTACCGCAACGACAACAGCGCCTGTGGTTGTTCTTACAGGCGCCGCCATTGTGGCGGTTCGATCACTAGACTTCAAACTGAAGGAACCGTCAAAACACAGACCAGTTAGTTCAGGACATGGGTGTTCGCTTGGATTGGTTGTCTACCTGTCCCTGCTGTTTGCAAATTCTAATAATAAAGTAATTCCATTAATTATAGGTAACTTAATTTTTAATTAACTACAATCAAATTTTAGAAAAATTTCATAACTTCTAATGGAACTCATAAGCTAGTACTTTAATTTACCCGAATTGTTAATAATATACATAAAAACAAATATATAATATGATACATTAAAGTCAAATTTTAAAAAAATTATATTAATGTCTAACGCCATTGAGAAATAAATATCTTAGTTAATTTATTCGAATTATATACTATATGTTAGTTTTCTTCATATTTTTGAACTTGTGGTCAATCGTAATTAATTTTATCCACATTGTGTATATGATATGTCAGTTTCCTTCATATTTTTTGATTCATAGTCTCGTTCGTATTTATATTTGGCAATTATATGTGCTATCTTGCTTACGTAATTAGTTGACATGGAAGTTTCGATAAAAATCTTAATTTGAATTTGAGTAATAAAGAATTAAATAAGAAGGAAGACAAAAAGGAAGAACGATGATGGTGGAGTTAGGGTTTGTTTTAAAGAGAGAATAATTGAGGTCGATGTGAGGAAAAGAGAGAGAAATAAGGAAAAAAAAAGGGTTTATATGTTATGGTTAGATTTTAGTATTTAATGGGTAGAAATTTTATAAATAATCAAAGTTAATTTTATTTAAAAAAATTATTCGATTATATTTATTGACGTGAAATAACTAATATCGAACGAGCAATTAGTATTTTCAGCATAAATGCCACCTAATCTAATGCTATTTACAGCAGATAGGAAATTCTATGAATCCTTCTTCTTTTTTTTTCCATTCTTATAAAAATCAAAATTAATTTTACTTTGATTACATTTGAAGAATTCATAATCTTTTTGGTGCATTAGGTCCAAGTGAGGAATGCAGACTGAAATAATTGATATTTGACACATTGCTAATGCCAGTCAATAAAGGATAACATGATCAAAATAATGTCATGTTCCTTATCTACTTTTAACTTTTCTCCCAAATCCTTTTGACAAGTTTCTCATATAAACCAACCTCCCATGAATGGCTGTCACTTCATTGGTTTTGGTTCTTTTAACTTTTGCAAGCAATACCCTTAATAGGATTCCTCGGGAGTGGTTGATGAAGTTATCTTCAAATTTCTCAAACCTTGACAAGAAAATTTTGGAAAGGTTGGTTTTCAAGAGTTAATCCTGCATTTTGAATTAAGATTATCGTGTTTCATATCTTAATTTTAAAAAGTTAATTTTAAGTTTTAAAGTCTGTAATTCTCTTTTATCATTGTAGGAAATAATAACGGATTTGACAATTAAGTGAATATTGATTTAAATTATCGTATTTTGTATCTTAATTTTGAGAAATTTATTTGAAGATTTAAATCTGTAATTTTCTTTTACCATTACAAGAAATAATGACAGACTTGACAGTTAAATGAATTTGAATTAAAATTATCGTGTTCTATATCTTAATTTTAAAAAATTGATTTCAAGTTTTCTTTTACCATATTGCAGGAAACAATAACAGAGTTAACAATTTTAAACACTATCCATTCATTAACATAACACGATAACAACATAGAATTAAACGAATTTATATTAAAATTGTTGTGTTTAGTGAGTCTAAACCTCCCAATCCAGGGGATCAAAGAACCCATAATTTTAAAATGTTGGTCAGAACCAGATCTAGTAAAAGATGGGTTTTTTTTTTTTTTTTAATTTTATTTTTGTTCTGAAAGTGGAATAAATTCAGGCCTTGGGTTACTGCAAACCATATGCTGTTGGATCTTATCTTGGTCACAAGCTTACAAAAACTTTAGTTAAAGCTAAATGCAGTATCATTTTGAAAAAATACAAAGTAGCCGACAATTTCAGTGAAAGGACAAAGGATCTGTGTGCCATTGACATTAATTTTTACCGTTGAAATGTCCCATGCACCCCCCCCTACTTTTGAATTCTACCTACTTACCTCTTTTTTCTTTCTATTTTCCTTTATTTTTGAGTACTAATTCACTTTCAAAAGACTTGAAAGCCTTTGGTTTAGGGCAAGATATCAAATTTTTTTTAGTAAGTTTTGGTGATCAATTTGAAGCCTTTAAAATGGTTTCACTTCTTTTTGTTTTTCCTTCAATTTTTTTTGCCTTAATTTTCATAAAAATCAAATAAATATAAATATTTGAAGATAAATAAACAAACCCATTAATCAAATGTTCGAAAAAAAATGTATAGTTTCGATTTTGGCATGCCTTGCTCTCAATTGGTGATACTTAATGATGAAATCAAGAGCCTAGATTATACATTTTTGTGTCAAAATTGAAATAAATTTTCTAGAAAGTTATGAACCATGTATGCTTCCTACACCATTGACATGCAAAAATATATAGACAAAAGAGTCAAGTGTATAAAGGAAATTCCTTCCACCCTTAGACTAAAAAGGTGTAAAAGAAAGCATAAACACACATTAGTTAAAGTTATATTTAACTAGATTAATAAAAAAATTAAAAATTTTAAAAAATATCAATTATTGATTTATAAAAAATAAAAAACTATAATATTATTTTTATAAAAAATTACATTCTTAACTTCATTTCACTTTTACAATTTAAGAGAAAAAGCCCATCACTTTCCTCCTTCCGGTAGAGAATCTCTTTGTCTTTCTCTTTCTCTTCTTCCTCCTCTCTCCCTTTAAAGGAAAACAAAGGACCAACCCTTTCTTCCTTCTCTTCTTCTTCTTCTTCTTCCTCCTCTCTCCCTTTAAAGGAAAACAAAGGACCAACCCTTTCTTCCTTCTCTTCTTCTTCTTCTTCTTCTCTCTCTGTCTCTCTGAAAAACCATGGAGATCCCACAAAAGCTGCTCAAGTTCAAGTACCCCATTATCTTTTCCCTCACCCTTTCCCTCACCCTTTCTTCCCTTGTCATTCTGGCACCTTCTTTCCTCACCATTTTGACCTACTTCTGGCCGCTCTTCCTCTCCACCGCCCTCTTCCTTGTAGCTGTCGTCTTCTTCGGCAAGACCTCTGCTCACACCGGCTCTGACTCTCCGGCAGCCAAGCCCGGTGAAGGCCTCCTTGACTATGTTGCTGGCCAACCGGAACTCACCGTTGACAGTTACAAGTCTGAGTAGAAACTTTTCTCTTTGTCATAGTGTAATCTCTAACTCTCTCTCTCTCTCTTTTGCTGTAACTTCTCTTTTCCTTTCCCCCTTCTGTTCTCTCTGAACTGTACATTTTGGGAGGAAGAACAGTAATAATAATAATTACTAGTTAGTGTTATTTTTTCACTGTTTTTTAACTTTCCGTTTTCCTAATATGAGAATGAATGATTGAAAGATTTATTGAGAAATTCCCTCATTCCTAAGTCATGATTGTGATTTGATAGGGACTGAATTAGGATCTAATTTTTAATTTAAAATGCAAGATGATAAAGAAAAAAAAAGCTAATTCTTGAATTCAAGGTATTTTAATAATTTTATTAAAAGAAATTAATGATATAATTTTTAACAGAAATCGAAATTATTTGAAAAAGTATTAATTGAAGAAAAAAAATCTCAAGATGTCACGTGAAAAGAATTAAAATTACGATGTATTTAGGTTGAATTTATGATTTTTTATAATATTGTTTTTAATATTTAGGGTTTGTTGATATAATATAATGTAAAATGTTAACATCAATCATGCCTCGGGTGGAGGGCCATTATTAAGGAATTGATGTTTGCTTATTTTTGGAGCAACTAATTTCCAATTGAATTCGAAGACCCACCTGAGGATTTCATTATTCCAATTGAATTCGAAGACCCGCTTGAGGGTTTCAGGTTGACTAAAAATAGTAAGTTAATTGACCTTTTGAATTAAATAAAACAAATTTCATTGTTCAATTACCCACTTAATTTTTTTTTTTTTAGCTTTAACAAATTTTATGAATTTTACGATGGTCTTGGGAAACTCTACAAGAGGGATTCATTGTGATCAAATAGGTATTGGGACCACTGTTTAAATGGACCCCTTTTAACAATTATTGTTGATTTGAACAATCATTCATTCATTTTCTTTATCTTGATGTAACATGATCGAAATTTCGAGATAACTAAATAATACATAAAAATTATGAAAAAAATTAAACATTTTGGTATTATTAAATATGTATAACAGTTATTGACAAATTACATATAACGTATTAAAAAATAGATGAAAGTTACGGAAAATAATCATATTTTGAGATTTCGGATTTCAATAATTTTTGGAATTTGTGTTTCATTATGGGATTTTGTTTTTTTGGAGAATTTGGGAATTTTATCAAAGAGGTTTGCTAGTTTTATGAGATAAACCCATTATTATTCCAACAAAATTACATGTAATTAAGGTACGTTCAACCTTCAAAACATAGGTACCATGCGTGCTGTTCTTCTTTACAAAATACTCAGGGGTGGCCTAGCTAGTTATAGCTTCCAAAGGAGGAGTATTTCAACCTGGGGGAAAGGTTGAATATTATGATAAGAGAAGATCTAAATTCTTTGAAGACACTAGTACAATTGATATTCTTTTTGATGGAAATCATCACTTCTTTTGGGATGAATCCGACTGAAGATCAACATCAAGATCCTTGGTCACATTATCAATACCCTTCATGGCAATTGAGATATCTTCTTGCTTGATCTTTCCCATCTCTTTTAGTTTGTATATAATGAAATCAGCAGCCCTGTAAAAAAACAAAAGAACCAAGGATTCTGATACTGTTAGATGATTGTCTCTTATGTATATGCTTTGCTTATTTGTGTACAATTCACGATCCTGAATACAAGATTTCTCTTGTAATTTATGGAAGCTATATATCAGCAAAACCGGTTTCATTTGAGCAAGGAGATCTTAGTATCTTACCCATAAACCTGGTCGTTTTCAGGATTATCAGCTGCTTCCAGGTCTTTCTTGGCAATGGTGTTGCTAGTAAGAACCCACTTGACTAGTTTCTTGGTTTCGATATCTGTATACACCTCTGCAATGTAGAGAAACAGCTGGCCTAAACAGGAAGTACCTGTGGAAATCCAAACTACACCAAACATGCGTCCGAACTCACTGGAGAAGCTCTCATCTCCAAACCCGACGGTTGTCATGGTGCTGCAAGCACAGTAGATTGCATCAGTGAAATCCATTCCTTCGACTGTAACCAGGACGAAGATCCCTAAGACGAAATGCACCGCCATGGCAATCAACGATATCAGGCACTTGGTGTAGTCTATTTTCAGGTTCTCGATCTCCTTCATGGCTTCCGTCGGACCCAGTTTTTTAGACAGCTGCAGGGCGTTAACCAGCACCATCTGCTGCTTCACGACCAAGTAACTTGCAGCTATTTTCACTACTATCCCGACCAGGCACATTCCTATGGTTATGAAAATGCTGCAAACCAGTTGGGAGAGGAAACTGTGAGGAACGAGGTCGCCATAGCCGACCGTGGTCATTGTCACCACGCACAGGTAAAGAGAATCGATGAAATCGTTCGTTTTATGCCCTCTGATGTGGTTCTTGAGTGCGTAAAAGCTCATCGTGCCGACGCCCATGTAGATACCAAAGTAGATCCCCAGCCTCTTAATGTCCGGGCAATCTGTCCGAAAAGTGATCGGAGGGGTGCAATTTGCAGCTGCGGGAGTGGTTTTGCAACTCTGAGAGCTTGTTTTCTCGGGAGCATTTTCATCATTTGTTAAGGTTGGAGAGCCTGCAGCCATTGGCAGCTTGGCCTTCTTTGCAGCATTGGAGGCCATTGCAATGATTGAGTTGAAGTGACCCAGCATTTAGACCACCTGCTACAACCATCACAACATAGAATTTCATAGTTATAATACTTAGTGGTAGACATGTAAATAACTTCAGAGAGCTAGAAAATAGAAGAAATCTAGCTATTGAAAGTATACTAAATACCAGCAAATGGCTCAACAGACAAAGCGTTAAAATAGAAATCTGGTACCAAGCTTGGGTTCTTCACAAACAATGCTGAGAAGAAGGCCTTGGGAAGTTTTAAGCGGGAGAGAGAGGAGACTTACTAGATGGAAGCAAGTGGGAAATTCAATATAAAGTGCTTACAAGGAGAGTGAATTTGGGTTCCAAACACATTGGAAAGTTCCTGGAAGATTCCAAGCTGATGTCTTTTTCCGTTGCAGGACTTTGATTTTGCAGCTTGAAGTGAAAAGAGCTTTGCCTATTTTTTTGCTTAAGTGCCAGATTAGGGGAAGTTTCGCATACCAATCCAAAAATGCTGTATTTCAATAGTTCATGAGAGCCTTGATAAGTCTATGCCAAGTCGACATGTTTGATCTTAATTTTACAAAATATGATTGAAATCTACAAGCTTATGTTTTTAAGCAGCAGATATTAGCTACAAGAATAAAAGCTGATGAGAGTACATTCAGATTCTTTTCATGTTTGTTTTCAGGATTTACTGTAGTTTTTTCCCCGTAGATTTCAATGGATCTTTGTGGCCTGAAAATACAGAAAACAAAGTTGATTCTTCATCACAATTGCTGGGAATTGTTGCGTTTCTTCGCAGTTGATGCCACAAATTGACATACAGAACTGCTTTTGATATTTGGCCTTTGATATTTGAGCATGAAATGGCTTGCCATCTAAGTTTAGAACTTGTTTACATAACAAGCTTCTCAATATTTACCTTGAAATGAAAGTCACATCTTATTATGTAAACAGATAAAGAGTTCAATGTCAATAATCATTCTTGCTTATTGTAATCTAACTATTTACAATTATGGTACTATTAAACTACGAAACCATTACAATACTATTAAGTCAAGTTTCCAGAACAGGGGAATCACAGTGTGCAGTGGCTTAGAACAAGTTTCTGGCCCATCCTGAAGGATTAATGCTTCTATGAATCCAAGGGAAAATTCAAAATGTTGATGTTTCTTTTAGTTCCTAGCTCAGCAAAAATATGTATATTGACAGAGTGAAAAGAAGTTCAATACAACTTGTTTAAATCCGATTTGTCATTCGAATTACAGATTTGGAGAATAGCTCTAAGATTATTCACCTTGTTCCGCTATAGATGCTGGCTAATGATAACATTTTTTTTTTATCTGTATATGGTTTCTATGACCTCCTAGTTTCAACTGATTGAGCTAGATTTATATCAGATGCAGACAAGGTTCCCGACTGATCAACATCAAGTTCCTCGAATTCCTCCATGATAAGTGAAATATCTTCTTGGCAAATCTTCCCCATCTCTTTAAGTTTGAATAGAACAAACTCAGCAGCTCTGTAGAAATGAAACAAAGAAAAAGGGAAAGATGTTAATAAGCCGCTAACACCTGTGTAAATAAAAGAAGATTATGATGGAACTGCACATCACAGAATCTTAGCTCATAATCTGCAAATCTCTTACCCAACAACACCATCATCATCAAGATCAGCTGCCTCCAAATCCACATTAGTCATTCTTCGGCTAAGAACCCACTTTACCAGTGCTCTCTGTCTCTTCTCTGTATTTAGCTCGGCAATGTAGAGGAAAAACTGAGCCAAGCAAATAGTACCAGCTAAGATCCAAAATATAGCAAAAATACGGCCCCCTTCGGTTGAAAAGCTTTTATCTCCATAGCCTAAGGTTGTGATGGTAGAACAAACGCAATAGAATGCATCAATTAGGTCTAAATTCTCAACTTTTGATAGGAAGATAGTACCGGTTAATATAAGCACAATGAGCAGGCTCAAGGCCATATAAAACTTGTATTTCATCCTGTTGTTTTCAATCTCCTTTAGAATCTCAAGTTGACCAACTTTTTGATGCATATGTAAGGCTTTAACCAGCAATGTTTCTTGCTTCTCTACCAAGTAATCTGCAGCTTTGCTCAGTACAAGCCCAATCAGAGCCATTCCTGTGAAGACGAAAGCACAGGCTAGTAGTTTTGTAAGGTTGCTGTTAGGAACCAGGTCTCCATATCCAACAGTTGTCATTGTAACAACACAGAAATAAACTGCATCAAGAATCCCATTTGTTTTCTCCCCTCTGATTTGGTTCCTAACCGTATAGAAGCAAATGGTGCCTACACCTAAGTATACTGTCAAGAATATGGCTACCTTCTTAAAACTTGGGTGAAGACTCCCGAAAATGGACTCGGAATGTGGGAGTGAAGCATTGCCTTTGATGCCACAAGGACCAAACTCTGCTAAAGGAGCACTTCTAACACGTCGAAGTCTTCTTATCCTTGGTGCATCCCCATTACTCTTTTGACTTGTCGAAGTTGCTGATCCTGATAGCAAAGGCTGGTTTGCACCATTACAGGCCATTAGGAAGATTCAGCAGACATAAATCACTACAAGAAGCCCTGCAATAACCAGATACATAGATTTCAAATCAACCAAACTCTCAAATTATGCAAATAGCCCAATTGTTTGCAAACAAACTGGAATCGAAAATGTGCATCTGGCATTAGGAAGTACAAGGCTACCAGCCTTTCAATTAAAAAAGGGAGTAAGTGAGACACTGAAACCAACCCAGCAGCACGGCTCTTTGATCTGCTAATTATCATGTGATCTTTTCTTGTTTTTTTGTTTAGAAGTCGATCTACTCAACCTCCAAATTCTGAAGTTTCATGCAATTACAGATAACATTTTGGATTTAACTGAATTCATCCCAATTGAGTTGCTGTTCTTAAACCAAATCCTCTTTAAATCCATGAGGAGTAGAAGCATCCAAAA
>NW_018397262.1:8261632-8280709 GCF_002168275.2 Theobroma umbraticum | reverse complement strand
AAGATAGATTCCAACCAAGCAACTACTAACCTCAACAGTCAAACTTTAGAACATTATCTGCATTGAAGCCAATGTTTGGTCCGGAAAAACTATGAACTTTTCACATGTTCTGTCCATGGCCAAGATCTGCAAGATCTTTATAAAGTCCCTTAGTAAAAAGTATCAAAGACCCTTTACTCAGAATCAACAAAAAAAACTGCCAGAGGCTGATATAGAGAGCTATGCCTACAGAATAGGTTTCGATGAAAGTTCATAATGCGTATAGAATTATAGCTGAAGATAAAGATCCAAACTTCAAAGTAATTGGCTCACTTTAAGATGGATTCCAACCAAGCAACTACTACAATGTCAAACTTTAAAACATTATCTGCATTGAAACCATGTTTGGTCCAGCAAAACTATGAACATTTCACATGTTCTGTCCAAGGCCAAGATCTGTAAGATCTTTAGAAAGACCCTTAGTGAAAAGTATCAAAGACCCTTCACTCAGGATCAACTAAAAAAACTGCCAGAGGCTGAACATGTGAAAACTGCCAACCTACAGAACTAGTTTCCATGAAAGTTCATGATAAGCTTAGAACCATGAAAGTTCTTGGGATTGGAAAAAGCTATAGAAAGATAGAGACTTACCTGGGGTAAACTAGGGTGTTTTGAATTGAATCTATGGAGAAGAAGTTAGGAAAGCAAAACAATATTTGGAAGCTGTTGGAAGATCCAAGTCTCGTCATTCAACAGTTAAAGTTTTGTCTTTTATGGTGGTACAGGTGAAGTTTACTTTTTCGGCTAAAACTTAGCATTGATTGACGGGATGGCTTGTCCTCTTGTTTTGGATCAAGACGAGGACGAAGGCCCAATAAAAGCCAAAATGCTTAAATGAAAGCCCATTTCAAGCCCAACAGTTCGACCCGAATGCAAAACGGATCTAAGTATAGATTCTCCGATTTTCCAAGACCTTTTTCAAATTCAAAAGCAGAGAAAAGCATAAGAAAAAATGGAGGGAAATTGCTCGAGCGATCTGCTGAGGAAAATCAAAGGTTTCGTTTGATAATGGTTTCAAATTCGATAATTTTCTTCGTTCACTTTCTCAGGAAAATCAAAATTTTCTGTCGTTTTCCTTCTCTTCGCAGAGTTTGCTCTGTCGATGTTGGAGGACTTGAGCGAAGGACGATCCCCGTTGATTTTCATCCAGCGGTTCAGAACCTACTGCACCAATCTTGATTCAAATTGGTTCGAAATAAATTTTAATCTGACATTTAATGAGATCATATTTCAATTGATCTTCTCGAAAAGGATTGTTTAATGCGTTAGTATCGGTATCAATGCAGCTCTTGCAGCTCCAATAAGCCTAATGGACATGAAATTCTTACATTTAAAAAGGAAAGCCATGTGCGTAGAATTGGTAAGCTAAGAATTACTACCATTACCCTGCTTCTTTGTTATGTGGTGATCGTGTTAGTAATTTGAATTTCAAGTTGGAGAATTTGATTAATTGTTTTAATCTCTTTTTCAGATGCGTTGTTGAGGGTGTTGCTGATAGTGCAGCAACTTCTTCAACAAAACAAACATGGGTCAAAGAGAGATATTTATTACATGCATCCATCAGTATTTACAGGTTCGTTTCAGTTACCATTTTTGAAAGAGTTGCTTGAATACTTGCTAGAAGCTATAAGATTACTGCCCTTTAATTTAAAGCCATATACAAACATGAGCATCGTGTTAGTGTCTTTGCAGGGGACAGTGACTTGTTTGCTAATGTTATTACTCTTCTGCTGTTTATGAGACTTGATTTGCAGTTATGATATTGATGAAGCTTAAACTTCTGTCTAGATCAATTTGTTCTTTTGAGGTTTGTTCATGTATTTTGATGCAGATCAGTCGGTTGTAGATAGAGCAATTAATGACATATGCATCCTTCTGCAATGCAGTCGACACAATCTAAATGTGGTTGGTAACCTATACTGTCAATGAGGAATATGTAGAAGTTAGAATGAGAGGTTATATGATTATAATCTCATGCATCACATTCCAGATTTGATTTTATTGCAGTATTTGTTTTTGTTCACAAAAGATCAAAATTGGCTCTAGGATTTTAGAGATTTGATAAAGTCGTGAATAGAAATTTACTTTATTTGAGAAATTTAACGCATGTTCTTTTGGCAGGTTTCTGTTGGAAGTGGGTGAGTTTTCTGGTCATGCTTAAAATTTGGAAGACTGAAAAACAATACTACAACTTATTGCTGACAAGTTAATTTGTCTTCAAGTAATGCATTTCAAGTTCTTTAGGCATTTGGTTTATGTATGCTCTTGATTGGTGAGTGCTGTACTTTTTAATCATTGGTCGTTCATAAGAGTTCTCTGCATGTCAAACATGAGTTGTTTAAACTTTAGGATTTGATAACTTAATAGAGTTGTTATCCTCAACTGTATGGACAACCTTTTGCACCCTGGTTTATAAGAATTTGAGGTAAAATTATGAGAGTGAGATTTATATATGTTTATTTCATTAGCAAACAGAGCAGGAAGAGCAGTTTCATGAGCTGATGAATAGTGCACTGGTTATATGGATTCTAAATAAAAATGGTAGCGACCTTTTTAGACCTTTTCTCAGCTGGCAGGTTTTACTTAATGCAATTAATTGTGGAGTCGGCTTATATCACCACGATGCCATGTTTCATATTTGCTAATTTCTGCCTTTTTTAAACATTAATTCAAGTTATGCATGCTTGTATTATTTCTCCTAATATCTATCTATCTGTTTATATCTATTATAGGTTGGTGATGGGATGGTTAAGATTCTTTGAAGCAGGAAGGAAATTCGATTGCATAAATAGCCCCAACACTGTGAGAATGGAGGCACCGATTTTTTGTTAGTGGAATCATACTCTAAATATGTCAACAGATATCTGATTCATGTTTTATCTGTTCATATCTGATTCACATTGCAGGCCCACACAATTCCTGTGCTTGTTGAGGATGCTAAAGGTATCTAATTAACTAAGTGTTAAGCAAGGGGATAATATCAATAAGATCTCTCTCATTTACCCTGAGTACTGTCACATATGGTCAAGAAGACATGTTCTCAGATATAAGCTTTCCTTGATTACTGCATGCAGATCTTGTTAGTGTTGCCCAGTACATACTGGTTGTAGAGAAAGAATCAGGTATATTGTTTTTTGCAATAATCATTGTTTACCTGAAAGAATGGTCAAAATGTTATTGACTAAATCTTTTATTGAATCCTTGGTCAGTGTTCCAGCGTTTAGCAAATGACCAGTTTTGTAACAAAAACCGTTGCATTGTCATCACAGTAAGCAAAAACTTGGCTGAACATCACCTTTTCTAAATTGTTTAATATTTATACTCATTCTTCTTAAAATCTTTCTTCTTCTTCAGGGAAGAGGCTATCCAGATGTTCCCACGAGAAGGTGAAGTAAAGAAAAAAAATAGAAAAAGAATTTCCCAAATATTTAGAAGGAAACGGAGGATGTCTGTGTGTGGCAAACTGGCAATACATGCCACTCTGATGCTATTGGAGTGTATCTTTCTGCCTTTGTTTAATTAGATGCACATCTTACTCTTTCAGGTTTTTGCGACTCCTCGTTGACAAGTTATGTCTGCCTGTTTATTGCTTGGTAGATTGTGATCCATATGGCTTCGACATCCTGGCCACTTACCGGTTTGGTTCAATGGTTGGACTTCTTGATTGTATAGTAATATGTTTTTACCTGTTGTTTTCCTCGAAATTTCTACTCAAGCAACAAAGCAAGTAGATTGATTCTGAGGCTGAGTGCCCTTTAGTAATTCAGCATTATGACATGAATCCTTTCCTTTTTCCACCCCATTGAATCTGCTTCTTAGCAAATGGCCTATGATGCCAAATTGCTACGAGTCCCAGAGATCCAATGGATTGGAGCTTTTCCTTCAGACTCTGAGAACTATGATCTTCCTCGGCAATGTCTGCTGCCTTTGACAACAGAAGGTGATACAGATCCTGACAGTGGCATCGCTTTTACGTTTCCTTTTTCTAGTTTGTTTTGAGATTCCGATACTTCCTGCCAGATAAGAGGAAAACTGAAGCCATGTTAAATAGATGCTACCTTCACCAAGAAGTGCCTGATTGGAGGTAAATTCACTGACATCTTTATCTTAAGATATAATTCATCTATGATTTCTTTTGCTCTTCTTGCATGTTGAAGGTCCGAACTAGAGCTGATGCTGCAAAGAGGAGTGAAATTCGAGATCGAAGCATTATCAGTTCACTCACTTTCCTTCTTGTCAGAGGTGTATATTCGGTCCAAGATCCAGGAAGGAACATATATCTGTCACATTTGACAGTTGGTAACTACATGTAACCCCTAAGGTGCAAATTGCAATAACTTTACAGTAGGTCGAAGCATGATATTCCTTTACATAGATTACTCAAGAATGTGTCAAAATGATCTATTAAAAGACTACTCCAAATATAGTTGTGCGTTGGGTTGAAGGGTACCCTTAACAGATTAAACTAAGTTAACAGTGTATTTTTCTTCTATGCTATGCTCTTTTTTTTTTTTTTTGTTTTTGAACTGATTTGCTTATTCTTCTATGCTATGCTTGTTACTTAGTCTGTCTCTTTTTCTTTGTCCATATTTAATTTTTGGAATGTGATGTAATGAAATTTTTATTTAATTTTCGTGAAAGTCAAAGAGAGAAACATTTAGAGACGGAAGGAGTATAGTAAAAAAGTTAGTTTACTATTGGGTATGACCAGAATCACCTTGGCCAACAGAATGTGAATGATTTTTGGAGATGAAATTATAATTAAGGAGAGATTGCAGGAATTATTTGAAGGAATAATGAACAGTATATATATAGTTTAGGAAATTAACTTGTTTACATATGGAAGAAATTTGATCCATTTTTATTTACTTGCCTTATTTGATTAATCTTGTTCCTCCCCCTCATATATACCATTCTAATTTTCCTAAATGTGAAACCTCAAATTCACCAAGGAATTCCATGAAAAGAGTTGCTTCCATGGAATCCCGAGCTGAAATGGTAGATGATTTTTGTTTTTATATTTTTAATATTTTCTTCTTATTTATATTTCATTTCACTTTGTGTTAAACCATTTCCTTTTCTTGGATTTCATTTTTCTGCAGTCTTGTGTTCTGAAAGTGAATATCAATTGTGAGACATGCAAGAAGAAGGTGATGGATGTGTTGCAAAATCTCCATGGTACTTTCCCATTATCCCATAAAATAAATAGAATCTTAGGAAAATCATATGCTTGAAAGGAAGTGACATTTTCCCTTTTTTTTTTATGGATTTAGGGGTATACTCTGTTGTTATTGATGCAGAACAAGGGACAGTAAAAGTTTCAGGAAAAGTGAATCCGTATATAATCTTTAAGGTATTTGAAAAATATGGGAAGCATGGAGAGGTTTCTTGTGTTAAGTTTGAAGGGGAAGTGAGGGAGCCAATCTACTACCATTATTATGGACGAAATGGGTACATTCCTCATATATCACCTCACACATATCCACTTATGGGAGGGCCAGACAATTATTCATGGTATGATAGACACTATTACGCTCCACCACCGCCACCACTACCACCACCACCACCACCACCATACCTACCTCCTCCTCCACCACCGCCACGACAGCCACCACCACTGCAACCAGTAATTAACTATTTTCCACCTAAAGCACCACCAGTGGTTGCACCCCCTAAGGAGATGGATCATCAATGGTGCAAAATAATGTAAAAGGTGTTATTACTAAGCTTGGTTTCTTAATTTGCTTATGGATATTATATATAGTATACAACAATGATGCAATTTGGATTTGGTCTTTGAATAGAAATCTCTGCTTGTTTTACTGTTTCCTTGAGCTTGCTAAATGTCATGGGACAGGTTTGAGTACTCTATTAGATACAGATCCCATTACATAAGATTCAAGTATTCTGTATTTGAGTTTGGGACAAATTTAAGTAGGGAATTTGTTACTCATATCAGGTTCGATATTACCCTTTGAAGATTCAAACATGATTAGTTTTCATTTGAATAATATCAAGTACCCATACTCTAAACTTGTTTATCTATATTTTATTAACTATAAATAAGTATAATTTGTATATGCTTGCAAGGGGAATAGCCAAATAACCTTTACAATCAAAATTAGGTATTTAGCATATCGTGTCTATTAATTCGACTAATGTTTAAATAAAAAATTTAAAATATTAATAAAATAATTATAAAGTTTGGATATCTTGATAAATAATAAGATTCGAATATAAATATTTTAAAAATAGCAGATAACTTGCCTGTTACCATTCTTACTTATATCTAAAATTTAATTTGCATAACATAATGGATAACTTTAAGAGGGGCCAAAGTGCAAATTAAATCAGAAAGAAAGAACACATCACTGAATAAGACTAATGCGTACACTCAGCTTTCCATCATTAACTCCTTGTCTGTATCATTTCATGCTGGAAGATGTATACAAGTACCAATTGTACAGCACGTACAGAATTGGTATTACCCACATTTCCATGTGTGGTAAGGAAGCAACAAGGACCAGAATTGAATTGTATTTCCAGAATTGGGATATGATTCAGTAAATTATGCGGAACAGACCCTTTATGGAGCTTTGATTTCTTGTCCATATTCTGCCATTAATATCCATTTCGACAGACAGTCATGAGAGGGTGATGCTGCTTTGTTTGCTTATCTGATAGACTCTTCTCAACGCCAGGTAAATGATTGATCTGCAATGTCTCTCAAGATATATGTTCTGATACATCTTTTCTTGCTCCTTTTGCTCTGTCCATTGGGATAGGTTATAAGTTTGCATGGGCCATTGCCATTGGTTTCTAGCTGATCAGAGACCCTACTTTATAATTGATCATGCGTGCATTGCATTGAACCAGAATAATTTCTATGCTATTATCATTCAATTGGAACCCTTGCTGGCTTTGATGTTTGCCTCCCAAGTTCCACTTGTATGTGGCTCACGTGGGGAGCTTGAATTCCTGATGGAAAGTGAGAAATGCTGAAATCCATCAGTACCTCTCAGTATTTGTTCATTGCAATAATGGAGATCACTTGTTGTTTTCTTGCAGTGATTGCTGCACTGTTTCCAAACAAAGAGTTAAGGGTTTAGTTGGGTCCAAAACTGTTCTTTTGCTTGAAGATTGGTGAAGTTGGTCATTAAGAGGGATGATGGTGGGCCACTCTCTGTGATAAAAGTCCCACCCAAAGAGAGATGGGTCCTTTCTAGATCTTTCACATTCACTGATACACAGATTTGTGGTGATTGAAAACATTTTCCCATTTCATTTTTTGGACATTGGTTTTACATTGAAGAGGACTCAAGGTGGGGAAATTGGCTGATTTGTGATGTAAATCCAAATATGGGAGGCATTGAAATGAAAGCTCCTGAGATTCCAGCCACATAGGTGTAAAGGGATCACAGATTCCTTGGTCACTTTCCACTGATTGTACAATGTTTTTAACCGCTGACAAATTTCAATCTATTTTTACAAATTTTTGTGTCTTTTGGCTGTAACAAATATATTTTCTTCAGCTTTTTAAACTTGTATTGTTCTTCCTTAGATGTTCTTTTTTGTCAATGAATCATTGAACTATTCCATGGAATCCATCATTTCTGCTACTGTGAAAAAGCATATTGGCTGAAACTGCACCCACATATAAAAGTTTTCAAGCTTTTTTCTTTGGACCCCAAAAAGGAGTTGCCACATGGCATTACTGGAAGATTCGGAAAACCCTGGTAATAATCAGGATCCTGAAAGAGGGTTTGTGATCAAATGCTGATGAGTGGTAACAAGTGTCAGCTAGCTTTAATGGGGTTCAAAGCAGCAGCAGCAGCCTAGCTAAGCAAAAAAACCGCCATTTTCCATGGGAAAATTCTTAGCTGGATTTCATTTCTATGTTCCAGGGAAATGAATCATTGTTTGGCAGATGGATTGAAACTATATGTCATTATGTTTGTCCCCCATAATTTGCCATTATTTTTCCATGAATTTCAATGGAAAAGGATTACCCTTTTTGAGTTTTGTAGAAGTCCTTAGGACACAGGATGATAGTAGTCAATTGGTCGGCATGAATGGCCCAATTTAAACCAATTATTTCTTTCTCAGTTACGTGACTTCGAAGCTATATATATCAGCATAAAGATTTCTGATATCTGTTAGGTATATAGCAGGAGAAAAACAAGCATTGAATTCAGAATTATGAGCTCCATTACTTTATCTTGATTCAATCATAAAATCGATAAACTTTATTTACACCCTCGTAATTTTAAATTTTTTCTTATTATATTACGGTTTCGTTTTTTATAATTAACATCTCGTGAATAACTTTTGCTATTATGAGAGGTGAGATTGTTAATTTTACTCAATAAAGTCATTAAAATATCAACAACCTAACTCTTTACGGGAAAGAAAACCACAATATACTATGAAAGAAAACGTTAAAATTAAGAAAAGGTTAAATGAAGTTTACCTTCATTAAAAAAACTGTCAAATGATGATTGAAACTAATTTTACCCTATAAGTATAGGTGGGGGTGGTTTGTGCTGATAATGATGAGCCTTAACCCACAATTTTTCTTCAACCTACCTTCAAAATTTGTCTATTTTTCCCAAAATAAGTTCCTAAGTCAAGGGGGAAAAATATCCCATGTGTTGAAAATCTAGATCACCCCTGGGAGAAGCAAAACAAGAAATTCAACAAGTAAATCAATTACTTACCCTCTGTCTAGAGTAAATCTACAGCTATAGCAGGGTTTGTGCTTCTGAACTTTGATAATCCAAAAAGGCTGGTCTTAATTGCCATCATTTTCACGGGGACCTTTCTGCCTAATACAAATGGAACCCATAAATTAATTATCATTTAATAGCTTGAAATAGATATTGAATAGACCTGATACCAGATTACAGCCATATGATACGTAGAAAGGCTTGGAGTTTCCCCTCTCAGTCATCATCCTGGTGTATCAGGAGGTTACGTCTGATTGGTTAATTTGTAATCAGTGAGATCCTGAATCAATTCACGACCTGGTTCTGCCACCATGAATTTTCAATTTCTCTTTCAACTTTGAACAATTGCTGTCAAATTACCCAGAAAAATTCAGATTATGAATATATATATATATATATGTATATCTGGTTTGGTTCTTTATCAGAAGATTGCCTTGGAAATGGAGAATTAGAACTCATAAAGCTAAAGATTGTAGTTACTAAACACATAATTTACATGAACTGTAGCCTGATCTACTGAAAGAACAAGAAATTTTACTACACTCGGGAGGAAAAGAACAGAAGAAACTTAATGAGCTAGACTACCAAAACTAGTATACTAGCATTTATGTACACAAACTATAGGGAGAAACAGGAAGTACAAACATAGAAATTAAATAGACTCTCATCTCAAGATGATCCTTAAACCATGACTAGTTGTTGTCTAGCTTCGATTCTTAATTCTTCCTTCATCTTTCTGATAAATTCATCAAACCTTTTATTCAGCTCTTCTGTACTCAATACTCTATTTCCTTCTACCAGTTCTACTACTTCTTCTTCTCTTTCAGGATTTTCATCTTCTCCAAATTCTTGTACAAAGAAGTCAACTTCTGACCCTTCTACCTCTGCTTCTTGAACAAAAGCAGCATTTCCTTCTTGTTCAGCAGTTGTCATCAAGTCCCATTTTTCTCCATGTTCTTCTTCCTCTTCCAGAGTGAAGTTTCCTATTTCTCTTTCTGCTGCTGCTGCTTCTTCTTCCTCTTCTTGTCTTCCTTCCATCAAAATGCCGTTTTCTAGTGCCTCATCAGAACTCCCCAAGGCAACTTCCTTCTCCAACAATGGTGCTTTTGGCTCCAAGACAATTGACTCGGATTGTGGAACATCCTCATAGCTCTTAAAAGACTGATCATCTGTCAGATTATGCTTGGATGAAGAACTGATTAATCCTGAATATTTTGCAAGGAAAACAAGAAGTCCATTGCAAAGAAGGAATATGCAGTTCTTATCTATAGCATGGCTAAACAACTGGAAAGGGAGGGTATTATGGAAGTTGAAGTTAAAGGAATGGAGCAAAGAAAGCCAATATGAATGAGAAAAGAATAAGGAAAAAACAGAAACTGATAGAACCAACTGAGTCAGTTTTCTGTGAAATTGAGATTTCATAAACTGACTCAAAGATTGCTGCTTCTGGTTTCCTGTTGGATCCATTTCTTGAACCTCTCTTTTGGGTGTTGGAGTTTGAACTTGGAACTTGGAAATGACTTGAAATTGGGAGAGAATGCTATGAGAATTTGCAGGTTGGTAATGGTATGCCAAAGATCCAAGTGGCCCTGCCCTTTTTATAGAGGGATCAGATTGATTTTCCAAAAGAACCCTTGTTTGCATGCAAATCAGAGCCACAAAACAACCCTTTAAAACCTGAAGTCTTTAAGGCAAGGAAACCAACCTTTAAGATTAGTGTGATTTGTAGCAAATTCAAGGTTGCCATATGGAAGGGGAGGGCAGAAATTTTCCTTTTACTTGATAATTTGGAACTTTCTAGCTGTCAACTCTTTGGCCAAGAGTCATCTTATTGTTTACCAATTTCCTATACGATTGAAAGAGAGAGGGTTAGATGTGGCAATCAATGGCAGGTTGGGACCAAAATCCATTAGAAGAAGATAGATTCACATTCAAAGTTACCTCTCCCCCATTAAAGTCCATTGAGTAATGGTTCTTCTTTTTTTCCTTTTTCTTTTCCCTATCTTCCTTTTTCCCCCAAAATTCAGACACTGAAGCTTTCTCATGACACCTTTCTTCTACTTTCTTGGTGGGGTTTTTTGTATGGATTCTTTCTATGTTTTTTGTCAATTGGGTGGCTAATTATACCATAAGATAATAAAATTTTTCATCATTTTACACCTAATCTCTTCTATATGTATAGAGCTGCATGTTTCTTCAAGAATAAACTACATTAAATTGCTAGATTATTGATGCTATAATTTTTAAGGCTACTATATTGTCGTGAGTAAAGTCAAAAAAATTTTTTTTTTTTGCAATAATTCCATAGTAACATTATTCATAATTAATACAAGTGTTCACAAATTTCTGCCACGTTTCTTTGTTTTCATTTTCGTGACAAGGGTCTTTTGCTTCATGTCTTGTCTTATGTCTTGTACGTATGCATATAGGTGTATGATGATTAACGTAATAATTTACCTCTAAAATAGAGATTTAAACTATTAAACTTCTTTTACTTTCGATTTAATAAACCAAAGGCATTAAATCCCAGATAAAAGAAAATGATTTCCCTTCAATAAACTTTTTTCCATGAAACCTAATCAAATGGTGAAGAAGCAGTGGTCCTAAGGGAAGTTTTTCCACCATGTGAGGCACGGCTCTTGCTTTTTCTTTCCACTCTCCCTGGAGTTCCTCAGAAATTTCTTTTTGTTTTCTTATGATTTGTCACCTCTTTTGTTTACTTCTCTTGCTTTGCTTGACATGATTTCTTGTAGCATCAAGCTTCCTTTTTCCTTTTCTGGTGAGTACACGAAATTCATCTCTTCTGCCTAACAACAAAAACTCGTCTGAAAGTGATGCAGAATGAGAATATTTTCTGATCTAAAGTTGGTTGGTCATGGCAGACAGGGCAAAAGAAGAGGTTTTCTTCAAGTTTTCTGTTAGTTGTTCTATGTGATCATTGTCTTGTACCCGGAACTCTTGTTCATTACCAACAGAAAAGTAATCATTTGGTTTACCAGAAACCTGTATAGTGGTAGGTATAGTTAATGGAGAAATTTGGTTTCCATACTATTAGATAATGATTACCAGGTAAAAATTTTCGACGTTGTAAGTTTTGTATTGTGAAGGGACTGATTAGTGAAAGATCGAAAAGATACGAGATCAAGTGAAATTACATTGAACAGATCATATGATTTACGACGGATTAATTCCTGATAATTATATATTTAAACACCTAATTAAACACATAATTTTCTATACAAATCATGCTTCAGATAGCATGATTATCACACAGGTTAATAGGTTCACATCAAATTAAGCATCAAGCCGTCAAAAGACTTCTAACAAGGGATATGATTGATTATATATATAGCAGAATCTGCAAAATGAAAAGCAGCTGTAGCAGCAGCATCTCAAAGTTGATCAGGCCAGAGAAATGCCCCCATGGCAAATGCTCTCTTCTCATCAACACTGCCATGGAAGCTGAACCCGTACTCTTTCAGCAGCATGTCCACCCTCCATTCTTCCATCTTCTCGTAATCTGATTTCGAGTATCGAGGGTAATGAACAGGCATCTGGAAACCATTTGGGTAGTCTTCCTTACTGATTTTGATGCTGCAGGCAACCCCTCCATCTGTTTCCTTGCAACCATTGACACTTCCATGGACATTAGGGCATCCTACAACTGCCTTGGTCTGCAGGTTGCCGCCTTCGGCGTGGCCGAAAACTTGAGTGAATGCAGAACTGAGAAGCCATTTCAGAGCCATATCGTCCCTGGACTAGTGGAGCCAGAAAACTCAAAGCTCTACCGCAAAGAATAGCTGTATTTATATCCAGACAGGACCAGTCCTCATGGGGCATGGTATACTCAATTATTTGCATGAATTATATCTAGAAAGACACATAAGAAATATCTCTAGGACTCTATCCTGAAGGTGTTTACTGCCCTTTTTCTGTAAGAAATTTGCATATTGGCCGATCATAATTGGCCACCTTGAAGGTTTCATTAATTGTGGTGGTTCTTAGTCGCTTTTGATCTTTGAAATTTCCAGCTTTTAATGTTATTTTATGTTGAAGTTGCCCACCGGAGATATTCAAAGTAGTTGTCATTGACGTGAAATATTGATTTTGAAGTTGATAGATCAAGAGCTCCTGCAAAATACGACAACATTAGTTAAATTCAACGACTGGGTTTTCTTTTCATAAGAACAATGATAATAATTTTTGTATCAATTAATATTAATACATAAAAAAAAATTAATTCTGTCACAATTTCGAGCGTTGCACATATAAATTGATCATCGACACATATATTAGGTCTAGTTTCAGTCATTCCTGTGACTAATTTGAATGGCACTCAATGCTTCATGAATCTTTGTGGCTATCATTCACCATAAAGTTTTCTCACATACATTTAATTTCATGATCTACTTCACCAACAACTATATATCCATTGTCTTGGTTTTCATAAATATAGATAAGATTGCCAAAATATTCAAGTTACAAATTGTTATCGAAATTTAGTGAAAAAATTGACAAATCGAAACTTATATCGTTTTTGAATTAACGGCTTTGTTTCTTTTATGTAAAAAAATCGATAATTTAAGTCAATAATGTCGAATCGAATGGATAAAAATTCGATCTAGTGCCAAGCTAATTTGGCTTGTCACTATGATAGGATGAAGATAGATATAATATCCATGTAATCTTTAATTTTCTTAAAAGCTTTATTCTTTGCCCTTATTTAAAAGAACAAAGATAATATTTCGTGATTAAATTTTGTTAATATTACGTGTAAAATTAAAAATCAAATCATCCGATAAATAGAAATGTTGTTGTTAATTTTTTTCTTTCGGATGTAATTCATTATCGAATTTTAAGAGCTATAACTAAAGAATGCCTAACAACACTCATAATTCATGGCTCGATATAAGTAGTTAGTGCAAGATATGATACAAGTTTAATCTCGATCATGAGTTATTATTCATTTAAGTTTGATATAAATAATTGGTATTATTTTTATTTTTAATATTTGCAAGATATTTAAATTAATTTTTTTTTGTTATAAAATAATATATGAAAAGTAAAGAATACTATGAAATAATGAAAATTAAATATTTAAAAATAAGAAAAATAGTTTAAGTCGGCTACCAAACAGCATATTTCCCCCATTCCTATTCTAGACCCGAACCAGAAATTACCCAAAACCAACTTCCAAACGCAGCTCTTAAAGGCGGTGTCATCACGCCCTTTCGATCTGTAAAACCCTAAAACATTTCTAAAACCTCAATCCAACAAAAAGAGAAGCCCCGGAATTGAAAACCCTTAGGAAGAAATGTCTTCGGTTATTCTTCGATCTCGAATAATTTCGAGTAGTTGCAGATCAAAGATCATTAATCGAAGGGTTTATAGTTCAGGAGTGGTTTCGTCTTCTTCTTCTTCAAATCCTTCTAAAGAAACGATCATTTCTTCACAATCCATTCTCTCCGATCAGTCACCGGCTCCTCCTCCGCCTCCGGCGCCGGAAGCTTCCCCGCAGGTTTCGGGAAGGAAAGGTTGGAGCTTTCTCAAGTACGGACTTACCGCAGCCGTTACTGGAGCTATTGGCTATACTTGTTATCTCTCTTATAGTAAGTGTTTGTTTGATAATGGTTGGATCAATTTGTGATTTTGTTTATGAGCTTTGTTTAAAATGTGGGTTTTTTTTAAACAAAGTGTTTAATTTGATTTGCAGAATGTTCATATGAGGAAGTAGATGAGAAGGCAAAGACATTACGGGCTGCGGCCAGTTATACTCCTAGTGAAGATGCATCTGCTGTTGATGTAAGTTTGAACCTTTTCTTTCCTTTTAGTGAATTTTCTCATTTTACCTCAGTTTTGGGAATGATGTCATGTACAATTTGGTTAATGCATGCAGCTGGTCAAGTTATAATTTGAATGTCATTCGTATGAGTTTAATGTGATCTGATGTGGTTGGTTTGACCATCTTGAACCATAGCGTAAACAGAAGTAATAGCTAGCTGCTTTGGTGTTTAAGTAATTGGTAAACTTCACGATGATTTCTTTTTCAATGTGTAGGAAAATGATTCATGTACTCACATAACAGCCGTCCATCATTGCTTCCACAGGTGATTCCTGTATGATTGATGGCTGTGATGTGATGATGTGATGAATACATCGATATCAGTTATGTGAGTATTTATATTAATGTCCTTATGGTTATGAATGCACATGTGATGTGCTTGTGTTAAGTCATAACAATGTGATATGGCCATTGTTAAGTTGGTCTTATGAGATAATTAGATATTGAAATGGTGACGGTTTGTTTTCCATATTTTGTTCAGAAATGTCAGGGCTTGCTCTACTCTGCTGCAATGACAGGTTAGGGCCTTATTATGTTTCTATTTTGCTCCTTTCTTTGTTCATATCTACAATATTCTCTACACTCTTTAGTATATATTAACCCAATCACTACAGCAATATTTTCATAACAGGGAGTTAAATTTGTATTTTATGTAAGCATTTTTTCACTTCAAGTGTTTGGGAATTTTCCTTAGAATAAATTTGGGCTACGTCATTATTAATAGGTTTTACGGGGCAACAAACAAAGTTCATTCCTTGGTGTTAATTGCTCTTTATTAAACTCAGTCAATGGTTATGATGTTGATTTGTCAACGATTGACCTGTTTACATGTTCTGCTTCTACCACTTTCTGCTCATATCTTCCTTTTTTATAACTATTCAGTTCCAGCTAAAGCACTTGAATCTTACCTGGATCTGAGGAAGTTAGTGGAAGAACATGTGCTGGTGAGTGCTGAATTTCTTTCTCTTGTTTCTGATTTTCTAGTATTTTCTGCTTATCTTTTGTTTTGTCTTCTTTACATTAGCATTAAGCCCTTCTTTTCTTCATTTCTTATAGTTTTTTCTCATATCGTAGGAATTTACTGAACCGACCTCAGATAAGCTTCTTCCTGATTTGCATCCTGCAGAACAACATGTTTTCACTCTTGTCCTAGATCTGAATGAGACATTACTTTTTACAGATTGGAAGGTAAGAATTTGACTGAAATCTATTTTCCATTTGCCTCTATAAAATAATTGTTGGTCAGAAATCAATGCAAAGATTATTGGAAAACCAACTATTTGTGATTATTTATAAGATTCATTGGATAGTTTCTTTTATGTTATTTTGATGACTGATGTTCATGTTCATACATTTGTAATTCTTTTTTTTTTTAACCTTTTGGGTTGGCAAAGCGAGAGAGAGGCTGGCGTACATTCAAAAGACCTGGAGTTGATGCCTTTTTGGAACATCTGGCAAAGTTCTATGAAATTATTGTGTATTCTGACCAGATGAATATGGTAATTTGATAATTTCCATTGTGATAACCATTTTAAATACATTATTATGGAGATAACTGATGTTAACAGCAATTTAATTTTTTGTTTGTTTTGGCTTGTGCAGTATGTCGATCCTGTTTGTGAAAGGTTGGACCCTAACCATTATATACGATTTAGGCTCTCAAGGGCTGCTACTAAATATCAGGATGGCAAGCATTATAGGGTATTTTGTAGTTGATGATTTTGCTTTGAAGCATTTCTGTTTTTGTTTTCCCCTATATAGTTTGCAGCTATAATGAGTGTTTTAATCAAGGAGATGGTATCTTTAAGAGCTTCTACTTCAAAATGAGTATTCTTGTTAATAAATAGTTCCTGTTGCACAGGATCTTTCAAAGCTTAACAGGGACCCAGCCAAGATTTTATATGTGAGTGCTCATGCATTTGATTCTAGCCTTCAACCAGAAAATTGTGTCCCTATTAAGCCGTATAAGCTTGAGACAGATGATACAGCACTTTTGGATCTTATTCCCTTTCTTGAATGTAAGTCTCCTGCTGTTTCTTTTGAACTTGCTTTTTCTTGTTTCCCTTGTTCAAATTATACATGGCATGCGTGCTAACTAGTGTAGTTGGTAGGGTGTATGGTTGATCAAATCTGTCTTACTTGATCATTTTTTTTTTTTGCTATTTTCTTTTGTTAAGTGTAACACCATCTGCTTTGGTTTGTCCACAGATGTCGCCCGCAATAGTCCAGCTGATATCAGACAGGTGTTACAATCTTATGAAAGAAAAGATATTGCGAAAGAGTTTCTTGAGCGTTCGAAAGATTATCAGAGGTGAAGTGTCTTCTCTCTTTTGTGTATTGTCAAATCTGTCTCAGATATGTGAGCGTTGTAGTTTATGATAACATTGATGAATGCTGGTGATGATGCAGGCGAATGCAGGAACAGAGGCAGCAAGGTCGTTTCTGGCGGCGGTGAGGAGAATAGTTATGTATAGTTGATGGTTGTGGATTCCGGAAATCATTCTGCAGGATGAATCAGAAGAATTGATAGACCAAGTATTGTTGAAGTTTTCAAGCTCCTTTTTGGCAGTAAAAAAAGCCCATTTTCTGATAAAGAGTTATACATTGATGAAATGCATCCTGCAGTTGCACTGCATCATTTAAATATCTGACAAAAGAACTTGTATTTTTTGTTTCTTTTGGCCGAGATGTAGGCAAGCTTCCAATTCGTTGGATCATCGATAAATCAAAATTTTGGCCCGCTTTGATTGTCACAGTTATTCATTCTTGCGAGATTCAGTTACTTTCCACGGGAAAAATCTTAGCCTAACTTTAAACCCGAGTGATTAATTTACTGATCTTTCTACCTTTTAATGACAGAGTTGTAATGCTCATATGGAACCTACTCGATCATCATTCGATGTAAGTGAGCCCGACTCTCTCTTGCTACTGAGTTAGGGTATGGTCTGTGATCGGATGCAATGATGCGACAGGAAAAGGATTTTCGTTATTTTGTTTTTGACAATTGCAACAATCTCACTCTTGTCAATCAAGACCAATCTTGTTCTTTACCAATTACGCCAGGATCATGAAAGTATTGACTAGTTTGAAGGAATGGGGTGCTTCAATTATTCTACTTCCATTGTTCTTGAACCGGCAATTGAGTTGTTCTGGCTTGACCAAATCCCTGTCTTATGGTTGGTTCACACATCTTTGTCCTGAGCCAACGGCTTTGAATGTGTAAACCTTGGGTGTTAATGGTGAAAGTCTATCCAGGCCTCTCAGCCACGAACCCAACTGCACGGCAAAGCCAGTCTGAAAGTGTATCCCACTTTGATGTTTCTTTCAGACTTTCACGACATCTTTACTGCCCTTTCCGCCTAGGTGCCAAGTATTAGGACCATAATAACTAGTTGGCAGTAACACAAATCAGAAACTCCATGGACAACTTGTCTTTGAGATTCTGACCTTTAGATGTGCATTCAGGATTAAGATCTAGCGGGAGATTCTCATTCCATGATATTTTTATAATTCTTTTTGTTTCAAATTGAATTTTCCTCTTATTATTATTTGTAATATTGTTTTTTTTTATTGAAATACCAACTTCGATAAAATAAATATTCAATTTAAAAAACAAGAAAAAGAAGAAGAGAATACTATCCAACAAATCTTATTTGTGAGTATTGTTGTGTTTCACTAGGCATTATTCATTAGTCTGGTAGATATGGTTATTACCTTATAATTTAACTCAAATCCAAAAAAATTATAAAATATTAAGAGAAAGATGTTAAAATCGAAATCGTCTAAGTGGAACTTATCTTACTTTTTTTTACATATTCAAATATAAAGAAGCCAAAAAAAAAATTTGTGATCTACCAAGGTTCCATCACGTGGAAATAATTGAATAAGTGAAGGTAAATAGAATGAACAGATCAAATTTGTCTGTTTTTTTCTTGTTTGTAGTACTACACTTGTAATAATATCAACGTCCATTTCGGTATTTCCTGGTACTTCTTTATGCTTTTGTAGCACAGACAACGACAAAAACCATCTTCTTCTCTCTGTCCATATAATCCATGTAAGTATCATGTAAGAACCTCAAACTCGTTCAATGAAACTCTCACGCTTTCTTTTCTTCCTCCTTCTCTCCCTCTCTCTTTTCCTCTCTGCCACCTCCCATGGAGGCAGTGATGATGATGACAAGGGTACAGGTGAAGGCAGTGAGCCTCCTCATAGCCTACGTTCCAAATCCTTGGTCTCGGTCAAGATATGGTGCTTGATTCTCGTGTTTGTAGGGACCTTCATCGGTGGGGTGTCACCATATTTCCTGAAATGGAACCAGAGTTTTCTGGTATTGGGAACTCAGTTTGCTGGTGGGGTTTTCCTGGGGACTGCTATGATGCATTTCTTGAGTGATTCCAATGAAACTTTTGAGCGTTTGACGAGTAAAGAATACCCTTTTGCGTTTATGTTGGCCTGTGCTGGATATTT
>NW_018397262.1:8259577-8261532 GCF_002168275.2 Theobroma umbraticum | reverse complement strand
TATGAGGTGGCTCATTTCTTTCCCCTGCACCCTTATCATCATCATCACTGCCCCCATGGGAGGTGGCAGAGAGGAAAAGAGAGAGGGAGAGAAGGAGGAGGAAGAGAAAGCGTGAGAATTTCATTGAAAGAATGTGAGGTTCTTACATGATACATACATGGATTATATGGACAGAGAGAAGAAGATGGTCTTTGTCGTTGTCTGTACTACAAAAGCATAGGGAAGTACCAGGAAATGCCGAAATGGAGGCTGATGTTACAAGTGTAGTACTGCAAACAAAAAAAAGACAAGACAAGTTTGATCTGTTCATTCTAATTACCTTCACTTATTTAACTATTTGCCCAGGATGGAACCTTGGTAGATCACAATTTTTTTGGCTTCTTTAGATTAATATGTAATCTGTAAAAAAAAAAAACAAAAATAAAGTAAATTCTACTTACACGGTTCCAATATTAACATTTCTCAGATAATATTTTGTATTTTTCAAAAAAATAAGAAAATTACATGCTATCACGTAAAATAAATTGAAACCCTAAAAGATGAATGTGAAGTTTATATTTACTCTTTGAAAGTGAAATGTAATGTAATGATAAAAAAATATATGGATGAAAGTTACGGTGAAAAAAATATTAGATACTTCTCTTGATTTATTTCATGGTCAAATCTTTTATGAAATTAAATATTTGAACAACACCAACAACATACAAACAATACAAGATGTAAGGAGTTAAATTATAAGTTAATTTAAAAAACAAAACAAAAACCATATCTACTAGGACTTATGAATAATGCCTAGAGAAACAAAACGCGTCATTATTATTTTTTAAGTCTTGTTGGATACTACTTTTAAATTGAATATTTTCTCTTTCAAAGGACTCAAAAGGTCTTAACAATAAAATATTTTGTTCCTTATTTCATAAATTTCTCCTTTTTCAAATAATGTAAAAATTAAAAAATGCCATCCGACGATATTTGAAATAAAAATGATATTCAAAGATAAACGTTATTTTAAAAAATCTTAATATTAATATTAATTTTACGAACATTCAATTTGAAACAAAAAGGATTATAAAATATGATGGAATGAGAATATCCCATTAGATCTTAATCCTGACTGCACATCCAAAGGTCAGATTTTTAAAGACAAGTTATCCATGGAGTTTCTGAGTTGTGTTGCTGCCAACTACTTGCTATGGTCCTAATATTTGGCACCTAGGTGGAAAGGGCTGTAAACATGTCGTGAAAGTCTGAAAGAAACATCAAAGTGGGATCCACTTTCAGACTGGCGTTGCCGTCAGGCTGGGTCCGTGGCTGACGGGCGTGGATAGACTTTCACCATTCGGACCCAAGGTTCACACTTTCAAAGCCTTTGGTTCAGGACAAAGATGTGTGAACCAACCAAAACACAGAGATTTGATCAAGCCAGAACCAGTTCAAGGACAATGGAAGTAGAATAATTGAAGCACCCCATTTCTTCGAACTAGTCAATACTTTCATGGTCCTGACAGAGTTGGTCAAGAAGAAGATTGCTTTCGATTGACAAGAGTGAGATTGTTGCAATGGTCAAAAACAAAATAACCAAAATTCTTTTTCCTGTTGCATCATGGTATCCGAACAAGGATCATATCCTAACTCAGTAGCAAGAGAGAGTCAAGACTTGCTCACATCGAATGATGATCGAGTATGTTCCATGAGAACGTTACAACTCTGTCATTAAAAGGGAGAAAGATGAATAAATTAATCCCTCAGGTTTAAGGTTAGGCTACGATTTTTCTTGTGGAAAGTAACTGAAAATCGCAAGGAGGAATAACTGTGACAATAATCGACGAATAACATTGCCCTGCAATTAAGACAATCCCTTACTATTTAAGGACCAGCTTATCTGTACCGTGTTTTATGCCTTCTCAGACTACTGTTGTAACTACAAGACGGGTCCTTGAAAGACTTGCTGTCCT
>NW_018397262.1:8223895-8259477 GCF_002168275.2 Theobroma umbraticum | reverse complement strand
TTTTTTTTTTTTTGGATTTTTAGCCCGAATAATCCGGCTCTGTTAGGGTTGAATGTGGGAGGTGGAGTGCACGTGAAGTTAAGGCTGCGGAGACCTAACCGGGATTGGGATTTTTATCCCTTTGATCAAGTTCTTGATACAATGCTTCACGAGCTTTGCCACAATGCCCATGGTCCTCATAATGCTAGTTTTTACAAGCTTTGGGATGAACTTAGAAAGGTCCATTTCGTTCTTTTAGATAGTCCTTAATCATCATTTTTCCAATGTCAAATGCTGTTTTATGGATGGTTCATTTCCACATTCATACTAATTTTCAGCATGGTAGTTCTTTTCATGTTAGCCTTGTTTGAGTTTGTGCTATTGTATTAAACCATTAAAGGCTCTAATTTGAGAGTTGGGGGTTATTTGAATCTCTGGCCTTTGAGGATCAAATCATCAACAAAGCGTCCATAGGTGTTTTGGGGAGTTCTTAAGATATTTTCTTGTAAGGAAACAGGAAAGCTGTTTGAATGGCAGTTGATATTTGGTTGTTGGTTAATATGCATTTGAGCTCTATATCGGTTTCTTTCCATCTGCAATTCATACCATTCTCTTTGTATGAAATGTCTTCTTGGGAGCTTTATACTGGTCTGTAGTGTATGTTCTTGAGATGTCCCATTTTTGCTTTCCTTGTTGTCATTTAGTTACTTGTGTTTCTGGAATTTTAACAATTAAATGGGAGTTAATTAAGGTCTGAAGAGACACCCTTACTTTCATCTTTGGATATTCTAAGGACATAGGATGAATTAATCCCGTTTGCTGTTTATTGCGTGTAAATAAGAAAATAATTTGGAGAATCTATATTTAAGTAGGGGAGCATGCTAGTTTTAATGTGTTTGCATATTTGTCCTTGTTATGTCCGTCCAGGAATGTGAGGAGCTCATGGCAAAAAGGATAACTGGCACAGGAGAGGGGTTTGATCTTCCTGGGAGGCGCTTGGGTGGATTTTCCCGACAACCTCCGCTTTCATCTCTTCGCCAAACTGCATTAACTGCAGCAGAAAACAGAGCACGCTTGGGGTCTCTATTACCTTCTGGACCTAAACGTCTTGGTGGTGACAGCACCATCATGGATGCACTTAGTCCAATACAAGCAGCTGCAATGGCTGCAGAAAGGAGATTGCAAGATGATATCTGGTGTGGTTCTCATCGCTCTGAGGTTGCTGGGGATGAAGAAAATAGTGCGGATACTCAGCAGGAACATTTGGACTTGGAGCAAAGAACAGAGAGCTTGAGGGTCAAAGATGTTTCTAGTGGACATGCTTTGGGTGGAAACTCTGGTAAACGAAGTCTTGAACCAGATAAAAATTTTCAATCCATGAACGACCATTTAGAATCGAGTTTTGTGGATTTAACTACAGATGCTCCGGTACTTGTATCTTTTATCAATTGTGGTGCCAGATCTCTTAAATCTCCTAAAAGGAGATGTAAATCTAATAACCTTATACCTACCCATTCTAGTTCAAGTGCCTCTTCTTCTGTGCCCAAGCTTAATGATGATTCTTCTGAAAGTCAAGGAATAACTGCTATGTGGGAGTGTGAATCATGCACTTTATTGAACCCGGTAAGTGTTTCATGCAGCAATAACGAAGTGTTTATAAGAAAATTCCTTTCTTGTATCTTACTTATTTTGCATGTCATTGATTTCAAACCAATGCAGCCATTAGCCCCAATATGTGAGCTTTGCTGCACAGAAAAGCCCAGAGACATTGGTACCAAGTACAAATTTTGGTCCTGCAAGTTTTGTACATTGGAAAACAGTGTGAAATTGGATAAATGCTCAGCATGTGATCAGTGGAGATATTCACATGGCCCTCCAGTATCGACTCGAGCACCCAATGTTGGCACATGAGAACTAATATCTACATGTCCATGCTTCATCTCATCCAAGTCAGTGGATCTCCCTTGGTGAAATTTTGTAAAAATGCCTTCTTAGAAGCCATGTGGAGCATTTTCTGGTGTTGGTTGCTTCTTTTGTTGTTATTATGATTGATGGTTGCTTGAAGCCAGCCCTTTTGTGATTTTTGTACCTTTTGGGAGGGAGAGCATTGTAATCTGGCTAGAAGTTCCTATTTTGGGGCGAAATGATACTCTTTTTTGTACCTTTTTCAATGTAAATACTAGCTCCAACTATACATTCTGATAAATTTTTTCCTCTTTTTCCTTCTCTTGTTCTTGCGTGACTAGCTTAAACAAGCACTGGTAATTAATAAACAAGAAATGAGCAAAGCAGAATAGCAAAGAATTGATAATTAATAAGCATAAGCTGAACAGAGGATTAAGATATGAAACTGTACAGATTCTCTTAATTCTTTTTTTTTCTTTTTCTTTGGATTGAATGAAATAATGAGGAAATTGAAGAAAAATAAATAAAGGGTAGTCATCTAAAACAACACACCTGTTTAGCCTGATATGAAATCATTGAATCCAACATGGCAGGAAAAACATCTAGTTAATGAAGGCAAGTGGATAAGGTTTTGGTTAACTGGTTCTGCCTCTCGAAGAAGATAGCTTGTCCAATCCTGTCTGCCCATGGACGATAGACCCCATGAAATACTGATCAGAATGTTGTTGAACAAAGGTGCACAGATACTAATGTTAGAGAAATTGACTTAATAATATCCCCTCTCTCTCTCTACCTGTAAATTATGTCAGAGTATGCAGTTTTATCATTGTTTATCCAGCTATGATCATCCCCATCATGGCCAGGTGGCCTAGGATACCTCCATATTGTACGTGATGAAGGAAGCTCTCACATGGTGAAATGACTGAGATGAAGTGTTGGGGTAGAAATCATGCAGTCATAGCACTAATTCATGGTTAGATGTTCCTACGGATGTAGTTGCAGAAACAGCATGTGTTTTGTCCTTAGAGCAGCCGCCACTGCCAACCTTGGACAACATGATTTTGATGGTTGGTCTTTGCCTGACCATCTCTAGGAATGCTTATAAGTATTGCTGAACCATGGCCATCTGCATTCAGGGCCCAGCTCCAAGTGGGATAGTGCTGTAGTAGAAGCTGCAAAAGAGGAAGAGAAAAGCCAGAGGGGAAGCCATGGATGGGGAAGAAGCAGTAAAAGAGGGTTGTCACAAAGTAAAGAGAAAAGAAGTGGAACTTGAAACATCTTCTTCTCTAGCTATTGACTCACTAAGCCGATTGCAGAAACAAGTTTGGGTTTACGTAGAATGGCCAGTTTGAAACTCCGGCGACACTGCTCGAAATCGTGACAAGTCATAATAATAATAATCCTTTGCTTGTCCTTTCTCTGGCGTAAAAAATGGGTTACATCGAGATTACTATTTTGTTAAATTAAGATATGACTATGATAATTATGTCAACAGTGTGGTCGGTATTATCCTGCTTAACAATTGCACCTAGGATTCTGTTTTAAATATGAGTTGAGGTTGCTCGGTAGCCCATTGTGTGTAGACAAAGAAGCCTAAGTGAAGCCCAGTCATCATGGTGAACATACATGAAATTTTGAACTCCTAAGAGTATTTTGAACTGCTGTAAATGATTCCATTAATGGATATCTACAAGCTTCCATTGTGGTTGCGGTTCGCTCAAAAAATAATGATAATAGGATACACTGCCTTTTCATGTGATAATCATCAAACCTGGCTGGTAGGTGACCAGCAGATCCCCATTCAATACACCATGCTGGCATTCATCTTGTGGAAACGCTCCAAAGGCACAACCCCAACTACTTAATAACAGATTTCTTCCTTCTTTTATGCGAGATGATGTGGTTTTTTGTATGTATTTTAAACTTAATCTTTGACCCTTGATAAACAATTCATTGGGTTTGGAGAGAGACCATGCTGAATGAATGCATACCTTAGAGGAAAGGAGAAAACATTTGCTTCAACTATAAAGCACCCCCCAAAACATTATAGTTTTATGTATGAGTGGGAAATAAAATAAAGAAGCTTGAAACAGTGGCTATCCTAGCACTGCAAAGTCTAAGAAGAAAAGCCATTAGGATTCATAACAAGTGGAATGAGAAAGAAATAAAAAAAAATAAAGATGCTTTTTGTAAGAACATGGGGATCTTTGAAACTCCACACAGATTTCATTTGCTTGTGGCTTTGTGGAAGCAAACAAAGATAAACAAATATGGGACATTGAAAGTCATTGCAATTATCTTTTCACACCCACAGATCATTTTGAATTTGACTTTGTATTCTCCATTTTTTACTCTTCTTATCATCACAAAGGCTGTAGGCAGCTTGGGACATAGCTAAATTTCTTTTCTTTGTTTGTATTTAAGGAACGTTGAGTCATTAATTCTTAATTTTCATGCATAAAAATGATGATGAAGGGGAAGGAAGCTGAAGCTGAACCTTTAAGAAAGAAAGAACATGAAAAAGAAAACAAAGGATATGGGAAAAACCCCACTGGGCCAAACAGTTTGTAATGGCAGGAACACCTGCTGTTATGAGGGCCCATGGACATATGGCCTATCCAAATGAGTGATGGACTCAGCCCCCAATTTACAATCTATAAAAAATATTGTTTATTTATGTTATTTATTCTTATTTTACCTGTCTTCTCCTACCATTTCTGGTTTCTCATTCTCTCACCATCAGCGGCTGCATGCCAAACCTCTGCAACTTCCAAACTACCCACCAAAATGTCCTTTTTTGGCTCTCACTTTTCACCTCTTGCCCTGGCATCCTTTGTCACCTCTCTCTTTTTCCACTCTCTCATGTTCCACACATCAGAACAAAGGCAAAGTCTTCAACTTTCACCTCTTTCTTGAACCCTTGAAAAAACTTGAAATCTTCCAACAAGGATCCTGTTTTGATGCTAAAGATTGTGAGTTTAAGTCTAAAGAAAAGTGCCCATTTTGCGGTTTGCTTGATGATTCTCTTAGTTCAGTCAGTCAAAGCCATATCTTGGTCCCTTTTGGTTCTTTCAAGCTTGGACTTCAGTTTTCTTGGGTTTTTCTCTGATCTACTTGCAGATCTTCAAGGCTCAGCTTTTACTGAGTTCTGGTCAGTTTTTTCTAATTCCCCTCTGTTGTTTGGTAGAATTCTTTGAAATTTTAGCTGGAGAGTCATGGTGGCATCTTTGGGGTTAGTATTTGTTAGTTGTAGCTTTGATTGAATGCAAAAAGCTTCTTTTTTGTTCATTTTGAAGGTGGCCTAGTCAGCTGGATATTTTCTGTTCAAGCATTTGTAACTTATTTGAGGAATCCATTGTTAGGTAGTTGGAGTTTCTGATCTTTTAGATAGTCAAACGCTTATCTTCTGTAAATTTTAGTCAGTTTTGTGAGATTCCTTGTTTTTCTTCTTCTTTTTTGAGTCATTCCACGTTTTGGTTTGGGCTAGAGGGATCGTTTTAAAGGTAATAACTTGTTGCCATATTCTAGCTATCTTCCGGATGATTGTATGGTGGTTGTCATTTTGGCAGCTAATTTACTAGTGTTAAAATCCTTTTCCAATTTTATTGGGAATTTAGTTATGTGAATAGGTAGTCAAGCAGATTCTGTGTTGTAAATCTCCTCTTGGTCCTTTATACCAAAATGTCTGGAAATGGTCATTGTTTCGTCGAGTGGAAGGAGGAATTTGTTTCCCAGGAGCGTGGTAACCGTGTGGTTCACTATTTCTTGAAGGATTCTTCTGGGGAATCCATCCGTGCGGTTATTGGTACTGAGAGGAGTGTTAGGCACATGTTTTATGTTGTTGCTGAGGAGTTTGTGAGGGTATATGGGGCAGAGCATTCAATTCATGCTGGTTTCAAATGGAGGTCGAGAAGAGAGGTTGTGGATTGGCTTACATCTATGCTCTCAAAGCAGCATCTGCAGGGAGATCGATCTAGTATGTATTTCATCTTTTCTTCTTTTATTCCGTTATTTTCTTGGCTTCAAAATATAGTACTAGTAAATCACACAAGGATGCATCATTTACAGTGCATTTAAATATAAGACCTTCTTAACAAATCAGTTTAGAATTCTGAAGTGATCTACAATTCTGTTTAGCAGGCATCACCCAAGCTTAATGATTAAACTTGGCATCTTCACTTGTCCTTTATATAAGAGTTTAATGTTGAATTTGAGGTCTTCTATGAGTTTTTCTTTACTGCCCATCACATACTTGTAACTAGATTTCATTTTTCTTCCACTTTTTTACAAAATTATAATCTTTATAAAGTCACATGTGGTAGTACACTTTTAGATGGATGTAAAAAATGTCATTATGAACTATTGTTGAATGGTTTGGTTCTTCCTACCATTTATGGTTGAAGCAACAAACTAGGCAAAGTCATTGATCTTTAGAATTCATCTATCTTCTCCAAGGAACCACTATGCAAAGTATCCCTGAAATTTGCAGTTTTATAACGTCTTCAATGACAGAGTCACCAAAACATGAAGCGCTGCTAGCTTTGGCATCTCCTGATTGTGCAACGAATGAGATTAGTGCTCGGAAGGCCCAAGCACTGGATGATATGGTATATCAACTTGATTTTCTTTTTGTTCAGTTCCTTATTCTTTGTTTAGATGTTTACCTGACACTGACTTTTTTATTACAGGGCCATCTTTCGAGAAATTGGAATGGACCAAGTTCAGATATTGTGTGGTCAGGCACTGCTTGGACATGTGGTAAACAGCTCAAACATTTCCCAGCATTTGGCCGCAATGGGACCACAATAGCGGTAAGCATCAACAAGTAAAGAAAAGAAAGATGGCACAGATTGATGCTGGACTTTTATAAATGGAAGGACATGCATGGATCTACTTGCCTAACTCTAATCGAATGATGAAACTTGGTCAGATTTCATAAATTTTTAATTGGTAGGCATGGATTGGGCAATATCATTTCTTCTTGGGACCAGGCATCATGCGTTTGGATGGGACTTTGTCATTTGTGTTTTCTTTGACTGTGAAGTTCACTGATGTTTGTCCTTTTCGTTTCTTTCCTGATGCTCAGGTTCAGTCCTTTGTCTTTGTCATGGCTAAAGGAGAGAATCACTACCTTGCTTACTTGGAGGACATGTACGAAGACAAGCGAGGCCAGAAGAAGGTTAAAGTGAGGTGGTTTCACCATACTAAGGAAGTCAAGGGTGTTGTCCCTGTAAGGAATCCTCATCCAAAAGAAGTTTTTATCACGCCTTATTCGCAGGTCATTAGTGCTGAGTGTGTTGATGGTCTTGCCTGTGTCTTAACTCGTGAGCACTACGAGAAATGCTCAGCTGTGTTTCCTGATGCTTTATTAGCCAGAGTGCATGTGTGCTCTAGGCAGTTCAGAAGTAATAAAGTGAAGCCATTTGATTTGAGTAAATTGCGCGGGTATTTTGATCAACCGATACTGTCTTGTTTGAATTCCAGTATGTTCTCAGAGCCTGACTCCATGAGCCATGGCCTAAATGAAGAAGGGGAGGAAGAACTAAGTCCCAGTGAAAATGTAAAGCTGGGAAATAAGAGGACCAGAACTAATAGAAGTAGTCAAAGGTTTGTGACAGATCATTCAGGAAACAGGATTTCTGGTAACCACTTGATGACTTATGAAACTTCATACAAGAAAATAAAATATGCCTTGTCTGGCAAGAGTTTGCTTTCCCTCAAGCATGTTGACTGTCAACCATGGCATGGCTCAGTTTTCAAGGTTGATGAAAAGATAGAGTTACTGTGCCAAGATAGTGGCATCCGAGGCTGCTGGTTCAGATGTACAGTCTTGCAAGTATCAAGAAAACAGATGAAGGTTCAATATGATGATGTGCAGGATGAAGATGGATATGGCAAGCTTGAGGTATGCTTTAGGCTGTAAAATATCGTTTTATCTTTCCAATTAGTTGATCTCAATAAAGTAGCATAGTGTGTAAATAACAAATTTCCATTTGATATTCGTCACGAACAGTGGTTATTCAGGTTGATGGTTTGAAATGTTTTGCCACTTTGCAGTGCTGCAAAACTGATTCTCTAGTTTAGTTATACTGGGTTTGAAACTGGGTTCGATTTTAATAAACCCTCTCTTATAGTTTGCTATTGAATTATTTTGCCGTCACTTGTTTTCGGTGTTTCTCTTGTTTTCTCTATTCTTCAAGGAGGAAAGAATTGAGAAAATATTGCTATGTAACAGACTTAGCCCTGTCAATATTTTGTATGTAAATGAAATATGACTTGTATGTGTCTTATTTTTTTCTCATAAATGTGTTTGTTCTTCTCTATGAAATGAAAGCTGATGCAGTCGCCATTGTGTAGGAATGGATCCCAATTTTCAAGCTTGCTATGCCTGACAAACTTGGCATGAGGTACTCAGGCCGCCGAACAATTCGACCTGCTCCTGCTAGCTCTGAAACAGTGCTTGCCTTTGATGTTGGGTCTGCTGTTGATGCATGGTGGAGCGATGGGTGGTGGGAAGGAGTTGTAACTGGAGTGAACAGCAGTGGTGATCATAATCTGCAAGTTTACTTTCCTGGTATATTTGTTTTGAAAAGTATATGTTGCGGTTGCTTCTTGTTTATTGTGATCTGATTGATGCTTTCTCTTATCCCACTTCAACTAATAATTACTCTTATGGTGTTAGGTGAAAATCTATTCCTGAGCATAGATAAAAAGGATCTAAGAATTTCCAGAGATTGGGATGGGGATCGCTGGATTGATATTGAGGCCAGACCTGATATGCTCTCTCTGATATCTACTGCCATTAGCCCAGACATGGACACCAAAGTTTCCATGTCCTCTACTGTTGTCATGGATGCCAAGTTTGATGGCAGTGCTATGCCAATGGAAGTTGTTGCTGCCAAAACTACACTCAATGTTGTTCACGGGGAAAAGCCTGAATTAGCTATTCAGTACTGTTCTGGGGGTAAGGAGCTTCAATCATCAAAAGATGAAAAAGATGGAGATGGTAGTGATGTTAAGAAGCCTCCACCATCAGAAAATGGTGATAATGATGGAAATGCTGATGATGCCAACACCATTCATGATCAACTAAATGATGTGGATGGTAATGACAAAAACAACAACGCCAACAACAGCAATGATGGTAAGGAAGGCAAGTTAGAGACAGAGAATGACATGGAGCAGGATTGTAAATCTACAGAACTCGTGGAAGTGACAACTTAGAATGTTTTCGAAGGGGAGTTTTTGATGCAACTGATTCTTTTGTAACAGGGATGTTGGTATTGATGTCGACTAACCACGGCTTAAGTTAGTTAAGACCTCTGTAAATAGTGACGCAGGCGTAGCGCAAAGTCATTGTGTTTTGTGTTTGACTTGGTGGCCTTGGTCAGTGTACAGTAACCAGGTTAGTTTTTTGTTGGTTTCTGTTTGTTATTGTTATTAGACATAGGATTCTCGTTCAAGGATCTTTGGTTAGGAGCTTCTCTAAAATGGAGTCAGTTCTTCGCTCAGTTTCATAGTCACGGGCTTTGCTTGTATCTTTGTAAACCCTAATCTCTATTCTCTTGTAATGAGAATCATGTTTTCTTGACTTTGTATTCTTGCATACCGGGACAATCACCCCTGCAGCCTCCCCAACTACCTAACACCGGCACCTTCCTTTATCCAATCTATAGATTAGTATAATTTGTAAGTCTTGATGATTAGTTTATTAGTATTATTTTGTAATTATTTATTATTTTTTCCATTCTGTCAGTAAATGATGTGTTGTTTGTCTCAGATGACATGCATGAGGTGAGTTTTTCTGTTTGAAGGTAAATGGAGAGTTTGGGTCAAATCTTTGACGTGGTCCTTGGGGACATTGAGACATAAACAATACTGGATTGATTTTCTTGGGGATCATTTAGGAAAGAAAATATAAACACTATTGTCTTTCATTGTAATGGGTATAGTTACATTTAAAAGAATATATACCATTAAGATTGTTTGAGTAAAACCCTGTTGAAGGGTAAAAAATTTTGGTGGATGTATGGGAGAGAAGGCCTGGCATGAATAATGAAGATGAGAGTGGAATGAGTCGTGGAAAATGGTTATAATCTCAGCCATTGTTCTCCATCTATGAATTTCATGTCCAGGAATGGTTTTGCTTCTTGATAGCTGAGTTTCTTTGACCATGGCACCCTGCCTCTTGTATCTGCTCCTGATCCCCTGCACTGGAATTCCCCAAACACTGCAGTCCTGCATATGCAAAAATTGGAAGTGTATCAGGTTTTTGTACATTCAACTTAGACAAGCAATTTCATTGAACTTCTGCTGGAATGGAGATCATACTTTTGCCTTACAGGGTAGTTCCAGTCACTCCATCCGGCTGGAGTTATGATGTCGTCAAAGTAACAGTTGGAATAGATAGCTCTGGAATAGTTTCCCCAAGCTCTTCCCAGGTAAATTTTTCCAGTTCCACTGATTATGCAGTTTACAAATGAAAACCCTGTATTATCATTCGGTGAATCCCTATGGTGAGCTGCAATCGCTCCATACCTTTTGGCAGTGGACTGAAGCACACAATCCTGCTTCAAAGACGCCAGCGTGAGTATTTTATGAAGGAAATGTGACAATCATGCTCCAAACTTAGGTAATTTACCTGATAGAGTGATCTTGATCTACCGAAGATGAAGTCGACACTGCCTTGAATGTGACACTTATAGAAGTAGTGTGATCCAGTTTCATCCAGGAGTGTGTCCTGTGACCCGACAACCTTGACCTTGTAGAACATTGCTTTGTCACCAGAAATCCTGAGGGCCACAGCTTGCATTCCATATTCGCCAGGAGCTGCAACAACCGTGTTCTGCAACCCAATTGATCATTCTTTACAGTGATGAAATCAACTAGCATTCACTGATTTTGATGAATCAAATAAGGTTAATTATCACCTCAAATGTGATATCGGTTGCACAAAAGTAATCGGATTCTATGGTGACAGTTGCTGATTTGTAAGTTCCAAGCTCGCAGCCATTGCTATCTTTATCAGAAGCTTTGTCGTTCCAAGAAATTATGGTGTTAGACATCAGTCCTTCGTTCCCGATGAATGATATGTATGGCTTGCATCTTGGGACAATTACTTTCTCCCTGCATGACAGACATGAATTAACTCCATGGATTGTTTATCAGATTAAAGCATGACCAAAGTTTATCAGCTACCATTCTCATCTCTCAAATTGCAGACAACCATAAGGTTCTTGCATCACTAAACAGAAAATAAAATATTGTAAGAGACAGAACAGAGAAGAACAATCAATCCCATGAATGTTTTAACTGTCAAATCCATTGAAATCGAAGTGCAGCCAGAGAGATTGACCTCTGAAAATTGTAAAAAACATAAATAATTGTGAAATATGCATGCGGACCTGTAAATTCCTGGAAGAATATAAATCTTCACTCTTTGTTTATTTCCTTCAGGCACCATATCTATTGCTCCTTGAACCGTGACAGAATCTCCTCCACCATTCTTATCAACCACGATAATACGACTTTGATTATAATCAACTCTTGAACTCACCCTTGCTAGTTTATGTTCATCCACTTTCATGTCATCCCAACTGATAAAAGTCTCCCCATGATTCACATCGTTATTAAATAAACCAACTCGAGCACCATGGGAGGAAGCAACAAGAAGCATAACAAAAGCACTGAAGACAAAGCAGCTGTAGCCCATAGCTCTTTCGATTCCGTTCTGCCACTACCAATGCATCAAAAAATCCACAAACAAAGCAAACCCCATGTGTTTTTTTTCCTTCACTCTCCAGGATTTATATGATCGTTGGTGTTTTCAGGAGTTACAATGTGTGAAGTCGAAAGGGTGTGAAAGAGGTGAGAGTAATAAATAAAAGGAGCGTAAGGTGGTGTGTGTGTGTGTGTGTGTGTTAAGAGTCCTTTGTGTAACTCAAAGCAAGAAAATCATATCAGAATTGCATTAAAAGGAAGTGTAATCATGGTAGAACAAGGATTAACAGAAGAAAAGGGCATGAGTTTGAGGATGTAAAGAATTGAAGAAAGGAAGTTCATGAGAGTTTTGTGCATGGCAAACCCTTTTAAAACTATGTCGATTGAGAGCTTTTTCTGAACATGGAGGAGGTGGTTTCTTGATGTGTTAGATAAAAGAAATTATGGAAGCAAAACAGCAGTTATGCTCCTTTTAGCTGGAAAACTGAAAAAGAAACAACATTCTTCAATTTACCAAGCCAGCCTCTTTTAATGAGCAGTTTCTTTTTCTTTTACAAGGTTTGATTAGTACAAGAATCATAGCTCCCTCCTGTGAATCATCACATAGGAATTAAGTTTCTTTACAGGAAGAAGAGATTCGAATCCAATTCTTTCGATTAGAAAAATAAAATTATTGTTTGTCAAAAATACTATATCAAAACATCATTTCATCCCAAAAATTAAAATTTAAGACAATGAGATACAACAAAGAGAGACCATTCCAAGTGTTGAAGGATGCCAACCAATGTACTTGAGATCTTGATTGCACTTGTAGAGTAGCCCAATCTATGTTTCTCCAAATGTCCTGGATAGAGTCTAGAGGATACCAACATGCCCACCTTGACTTTTGTGGAAGTGAATAAATGAGCAATGATGGGTTTGCCATCATAGTTTCTCTATTGAAATGAGAAGCTCTCTCCTCTCCTCCTCTGCATGTTTGTAATTGAAATTCCAAGGAGATTAATGCCTTTTAACCTTAAGTTTTAAAGATTGAAAGAAACATTGAAATGTAACATGTTTATGTCATTAGGGATGAGCAATTTTCAACCTGAAATCGAATTAATCAAATGAATCAAATAAATTTAATTAAGATAAGTTAGTTTATTCGAGTTTTCGATTAATTCGAAAGTGAGTATAGTTAAATTGATTAAGTCGAATCAATTTTAATTTTGAATTTTTAATTTATGCCTGCAATTGGATCAGGGTTGACTTTTGGGTAAAATCACTCAAGTAAGAGTTTCAAGTCTCCATAATTAAGATGAATTACAAAAGTTTGATTTTTTTTTTTTTAAGTTTTAGGCCTCAAATTTGGAGATATCTTATAATTTTATAATAATATAATTAATTATATTAAAAATATATAAATAAAAATATTTAATAAAATATATATTTAATAATTTTCAATAATTTTTTTATATATAATTAATTATTTTTTACTTATAATATTAATTTTTGAATTTTTCTTTCCTCACCTACTTTTTTTTCCTTTAACTTTAATTTTTTTATAAAAATATTTAAAAAGTTAGTTATGCTGTTATTTTCATAAAATCGTAACCTTATTTAGAATTGATTACTTTATATATATATATATATATATATATATATATATATATTAAATCAAGCAATTTTTTCACTTTAAAGTAGATTTGAATAATTTAAGATATATGAAATTATTTTTGATTTTTTATTTAACGGTAAAAAATTGAAGTCATTAGATGATAATAGCAATATTGCCTTAAAGAAATTATATAAGTGGAAGATAACAGTACAATTGACATCCTTAATTATATAAAAACATTTGATTCTTTTCCAAATGTATATATTGCTTTGAGAATAATGTTAACAATTTTGTTAAGTGTTGTTTCAGAGAAAAAAAAATTTTCAAAAGTAAAACTAATAAAATCTTAATTAAGATCAACGATGTATCAAGAAGGATTAAATAGATCAATTATATTATCAATTGCAAAAAAATTATTAAAAGGACTTGATTATAAAAATTTAATTAAAAATTTTATATCTCAAAAAATTAAAAAAAATAAAATTTTAATAAAAAAAATCTTATTTGAATATTTCATATCATTATTAGTGGTACATTCATATGATAAGATCTTGGGCTTCAAATAGGCCCAATAAGAAAGAACTCTTGTCAGAGATAAGAAGAAGAAAGTCTCTGCTTTGGGCTTACCAGTGAGCCCAACTGAAGAAAACCTCTCACCAGAAAGCAGAAGGAACTTTTGGATAGAACTCTGTGTCTCTGGTGTGAGTTACAGAAGAAGGGTTTCTGAAATCTCTCTACTCTATAGCAAAACAAGGAAAAGGTTATTCAATTTTGCAATGGCAGTATCATCAATCTCTTCAATTCTGATACCTTCTTTAACAATCCCAAATCCTCCCTCACCCAAACCAAAGTTTAATCTTTTATCTCATTCTTCACCAATCTCTTTCAACCCTTTGAAGCTCAGCAACAGTACCCTTAAACTTTCACAGTCACCCACCAAGCTTTTTTCTGCCCCTGAAGCTTTGGAAGAAACACCTGAGGTTTGTAAAAGTTTCTTCCTTTTTTCTTCTTACTTCTTGTGAAATTTATTTTTTTTTAAGCTTTTGATTGCTGAGAAATCATGGGAATGAAAAAGGCTTAGTCTTTTGGCTTGATGGGGTTGAGTTTATTAAAGTGCATTTGAATAATTCTTTGTTGGTTTGCAATTTCTTTTTACGTTCAAATGAGCCTACTTCATTACGGTTAAGTCATTTTTGAAACTAGGAACACCAAAGAAGGGAGGTTAGGTTGATATTAAATTCCCATATTTTGCTTTGAATTTAAGTTTCTGTCTTGCAGGTTGGAGGTTCAGAGGTGCCCAGTTCTTCATCTGTTAGTGCGGAAGCGGATAAGGTATCTTTCTGAGCTATTTTTGAGATTGTAAAAGCTGTTTAAAACTGAGATATTATGTTTGGCACTGAAGTTCAAGTAAGTTCTGGATTCCACCATGTTGTTATGCTTTTTATGGGATACTGTATACGAGCAGCTTATATGTAATAGTATCAGACCTACTCATCCGTCCCGTATGACATTCTTGTTCGAGGATGATATTCTTGCTCCCCGTGAACACCCCTCTGGAGGAATAGGCATGTTACTTTTAGGAATACATCTTTCAAACCCATTGATAAAAGGAAGTACCTTGCCTATCTTCTGATATGATTCTGTGGATGCAACTAGGAAGCTCAGATGGCGAAAGGTTATTTAATTCTTGTCCTGAATTTTGTAGCGTACTATGGCCCTGTGAGAGTTTGATGATAGGTGTCTTCTTTTCATATGTCATTGCTTCATTATAGAAATCTTTGCATATGTCAGACTGTATTAGGGATGTCCTGGAATTTTGTTACTGTCTCACAGAATGATTGCAGTAGGGACAAGAAACTTATAAAAACTTGCCAAGCGTCCCCTCCTTGCACATGGTGATACTCAAGTATGCTAGTAATTATACACAAGTTAATCTCAAGCTGATTGCCATCTAGCTGATCCTCAGAAAGTCTGCTTAGACATGTTTTATCATCAAACTGTAGAGAGATAAATCATGGAGTTGTCAGACGTTGCCTCTTTTACCTTGTAATACCATCCTGCTACGAAAGAATTATCTCCTCTCGCATGTCAAACTCCTGAATTGCTTCTTTTGAAGAGCAGTTAACTGTAATTTACATGAGTCTCACCTTTAGACATGGAGTTGATTTGCTAGTCAATGGGTTTATCTCGGAAGATTGCAAATGGACTGATAGGAAATCCAAGTGACTGAACCAGTAGAAGTCTGATAATTGTACAATGATGAGGTTGAAGAATGCTAGAGAATCTACTTTTGTCTAAATCGATTCTACTTTTATCTTGTTTTCCAGTAGTTATATTTGAGTTCTGATTCAAGTTTCTTTTCACAGACGGCACCTAAGCAGAAGATTAGAATTAAACTTAGGTCATACTGGGTCCCCCTGATTGAGGACTCTTGCAAGCAGATAATGGATGCTGCACGGACTACCAATGCTAAGACTATGGGTCCTGTGCCGTTACCAACCAAGAAGAGGATCTATTGTGTTCTTAAATCCCCACACGTGCACAAGGATGCAAGGTTCCACTTTGAGATCCGGACACACCAGCGCCTCATAGATATTCTATACCCAACTGCACAAACAATTGATTCTTTGATGCAGCTTGACCTTCCTGCTGGGGTTGATGTAGAAGTCAAGCTCTAATGAAGCAACAATGTAGCTTAGGTAAATTTTGTATAGTTGCTAAAGATGTCCCTTAAATTAAAAGCTGCTATATTTCTTTCCTTGAAGTTTGAATAAATAAAAGTGTTTTTTGCAACTCAATGCAACTTCCTTGAAGTTTTTTGAAGAACTTCAAGAGATTGAAATATCAAAAGCACTGAATTGTTAATTGTAGAAGCTGAAGTCTGTTACCTTTCTTTGTTTTTATTTCCAGAAAACATGGAAAGTTGTTTAGTGCTTGGTACCTACTCCCTTTTACACCTTTGAAGAGAAACATTATTTACATTTTCCTTCGCAAATTGAGTCTTGAAATGCCATACTTTTGATCTATGACCTGTTTCCTCATTATATCCATAAGCCTTACTGTTGAATCCTCTACATGTTGTGCATTTAATTAGAAGATAATATTAGCTCAAATTGCATGAAGTGCTCGAGATTAATTTCTATCAGTGAACATATTTCAGTGGCCCACGTCCACTCTAAGTCATGAATTACCATTCTGATTGTGATAGACATGTTAATCTATGTTTTTAATTGCTTCGGAAATTTTGGTTATGATACATGTCTTACGCTATACATATTATTTGCTTCTGGTCTGTTTAACTAGGAGATTTTGATCTTAATGTTCATCAAATGGTCAGGGCAATGCTAGGTGCTGGATTCTTTCAAGAACAAGTTCTACCAGGGTAATCGTCATTGGTTCTAGTGTTTAGTGGATGACTGCTCAGTTGTAAAAATTGATAAGGACCTTCTCCAAGCAGCTTTTACTCCCCTTTTTGTTGACTGGCTTGTAAGAATTAAGAACCATTTTTTATGAAATCTTACTGTACTAGCATTAAGTGAAAATCAAAATGAGTCATGTAGAGTTTCTCTATGGCTGTTCCTTATGTAATCTCTCTTGCAGAAACTTGTTTGATATGCCAAAAGTGCATATCAAGCACTATTAACCTTTGATTCATGTGCTTTTATATAACAAGCTTGTGCATCATTGTTTAGTGTAAGCCTGGCCCAGAATTTTATGGATTTCATACTGTTGATAACCCTGATCAAAAGAAGAATAATCAAAGGAACTGTAAGAGAAGGGGTACAAAGGGGTGACTTGACTGTCTGTGAACTATTTGGGGACACCCTGAGATTGATATTGCCTCGAGCCAGTAAATTTTGGGTTCTAAATCATCTCTATGAATTATCTTTATTGTGTCAGAACTCAGAAATTTGTTTTCTTGATTTTTGCTAAATGATTGTAACTCAAGAAGGGTGATAAGATTTCCGAGTTAGTTTCATTCATAAAATGTTTTAGAGAGTTTGAATTGACATGAAAATTGATAAAAAAATTTTCTTCTATATCTTTTTTCGAAGTGCGAATATGTTTTCAAAACAAGTATCGCATTTTTTAATATAACTGTATCGCTAATGGCATGAATGTCTATAAAACCGATTATCCTATTATACATAATAGGGTAATCTGTTTTTCCTGTGTCTCTTTTAACACATTTTGTTTTACTTGTTGCAACACCAACTTTGTCTATAACGCATCTTATTTTACTTCCTACAACACCAACTCTTTTTTCTTATTACAAATGAATACCTCTACAGATACAAGCACTAGCATATAAAATTATAGGGTTATTGCAATAACGATAGTTCGGTGACCAATTCTTGGACAAGATGGAACATATTTCAGATAGTGGATTAAGCAACTGAAGGCAGGTCAGCCAGTTGTTTTGAGGACATAATCACCCATAGATTCAGCAGCAAAATTCAGGCTGTCCACTGATTTTCAGGATAAGAAGCAAGAGTACCGTCCTTTCTGTAATCACCTTCCATGTGATGCCAAATGAATTGGGATCAAATCCATCAGGCTCATGCAAATTCCACTTTTGGATTTCTTTCATCTTTGTGGCTACGACCTCTCAAAATCTAAGGAAACGAAAGGAAAGTTCTTCAGGCTGGTGGACATGGCTAGTGCATGCATTCAACATCTCCATGAACATTGACTAATTCCCATGATGATGTTTACACCAAATATTTCTCACTGGTTCCATCTGGTGTAGCCTGGCTACTGTCCTTGGATTTTACTGTCGGCCACGATAAAGAGTTTGCCCAGGTTATCTACCATAATCTTGTTTCTTCTTCCATCATTATCCTAAAGTGTACCATCTGATTGCATGTTTCTCTTCTGACATTTTGGTGCTTCCCCCACCTCTCCCTTTCATAGGACCCACCAAGGCTGCTATTTTTGGATTCTTTTCTTTAGAGAGAGTGACTTCAACATATCAATTATATATGTCCAATCTCTTTCTGTTTGTTATATTCAGAATTCAAAACAAATAATACATTTTTGGTTAAATTCAATCTGCGATCTTCTTTCGTTTCAATATTTTTCACGTAACATCTTAATTGACATCACACAGATAATTAATTTATGTTTTCATAAAAATTAAATTGTTAATTTTATTTAATAAAGTTATCAATTTCTCTACAAAAATATAAAGAGTCATGTAGGCAATCCAATTTGGCAAGGTATGCCATTAAAAAACAAAACAAAGATAAACCAATTTGTTTGCATTGCTGTAATTCCATTAATTAATTCATTCCTTCATGAGCAAAAGACATTAATCAAGCAATTGAAAATTTGGACACTTGTAACATATGAAACCCTATGAATGTGCTTCCGACCTTTCTCACTTAAAATGGTTACTTTAAGGACAATTGTATATGCTTATATAATGCCCATGTTTAATGGCTCAAACATGTAGCAAATAAAGGGTGATTCTAGCTTTGACTAGCTTAGATCCTAAGAACAACTTATTTATCATAATCCAATGTATCGTGTAAGCCATCCAAAATCATACCACTTTTAAGGTTTTAATCCCATTTCTGTACTAAGTTTGCCTGGTGGATATGGAGGGAGGAGGCAACTCGATGGGTGCCTTCTCAATGGTGTGGGGCAACATCATGAGCCAAAAGGCTTGGTTTGTGGGACCATATCAAGAAAGGCTAGCATCTTTAGATAAGATAGGCGAGGGAAGCGGTCTGCCTAGCAATTGCAAGAGGCGCCTCTTGGTTTGAACAAAAAGGTGAGAAAGGGTCATTGGATGGAGGGTCCTACAAATGATGTTCAAGTTCATCATATGGGCCATTGAGGAGGAATTAATCTTGAATTCTATGTCTACCTATATGTTGAAAAAGCTTATCTAACGTTGAATTTTTCAATATAAAAATTGATTATTGTAAGTTAAATTTTGATTTGGTAATCAAGGTATAATTTTGTTTCAAGAACAGAATTTGAATTTTACTTCTTCAGATATAAAAAGTATTTGCACAAGCTCTTCATTTGTAATAAAAATTAACAATTATAACTTCGTAGATCTCATATTAATAAAGATAAAATGCGTTTTGAGTTTAATATGTATGTTTTTCAAATTAAAAATACAAACTCGTGATAAGTAATTTCAAAACTTAATGATTTCAAAACTTACTTAATGTGATATTTTTAATTAAAAATATTAAACTCGTGATAAACTTGAATCAAAATGAATCTCATTCTGTTATAAATGAAAAATTATATACAATTATAGCTTCCTTCAACTTAACATGTACTTACGTCTTTTAAGTTAGACATATGAGTTCACGACAAAATCTTAAATCTAATACCAATTAGTATTTTCTCGTCTATATAATATGTGACACGACAATTGATATGAATTTTTCAATCGTAATATCATACGTCACATGAGCAGAAAATGTGCATTAACATTAAATTGGAAGATTGAATCGAGTTTACGGATAGGACGGCCCGGCCCAGCCCAACCCAGCCCATGAAGAAGTTTAATGTCGGCCATGGGTGAAAACTTAAAAAAAATAGCAGCCACGCACAGGTGGGGCCTCTTCCACCCATTGTGAGTGGCAGTTAAAGAGTTCAATTCAAACTTGGAAGACGTAATCAGTGTCCTGGTAAAGTCAAAAGGTATTTTACAGACTTACACGCAAGATGCGTGGAAGTCACGGTGACCAGACGACAGCTCATAGTCAAATGTCCTCTTTGTCCTCTCTTTAACAGGTGTTCTTTAGGCCACGCGTCATCGCCCACGTCACAGCCCTGTTAAACTGTTGCTTTCAAAGTTCAAACCTTTTTATTTTGCCCAAAAGAAAGGAGCTTTATTAAACTGTATTTAATAATGATCCATTGTTAAGATATAAGAAAATGATTCCCACATTCTCAAATCAATATTTTAATCAATAGGTTATCTTAATTATAAAAAAAAACTATAAAAATAAAATAAAATTTAATTCAAACTCCGAACATTTAATTTTTTTGATACATATTCTTGGGTCATAAAACCATTATAATTTTTATATATATTTTCTCTTATTAATATTAAAAGTTATCAGTTATATGACTACTGTTATAATTTTACTTAATTTGACACAATAAATTCACAAGTCTTTCAATTTCAAACAAAAACTATCTTTGACCTGATGATAAGATGCCAAAAATTATTTCATTCTTATCTATTTCTACATTAATAGGTCTTTATGATTTTTTTTTTCTTTTCTTTTAGAGTTAAAGAGCCTATAATCCACTTATATATGAAACCCATAAAAGGCAAAAGAACTTGTACTTGAAGGGTTAAGTAAATGAAGAAAGTTGTGTGCTGTCTCCTTCTCTTTCATCAAACCCCCCCAAATGCACATCAAATTAAGCTATGTTCCCACTTTCCTTCTCCTCTCTCCGACTCTAATCTCTACCTCCAATTTTGGTTCTTCTAGATAAAAAAAATGGGTGGGTTGGGGGAAAACCCAAACCTGAAAAAGGATCATGATTGTCATCAAAGGAAGAAGTAGGAAGTGTAGCTAGCATTGGCCAAAGGACCACAAATTGACACAAAGGCAATGCTATGCAACATTCAATAGGTTATCATCAAGTGGACTTCATGCTATTCCCATCATGTTGTTGTGTAGAAAGGGGCAAAAGGGCACTCCATTGAGGTGCTCTACCATCTCAATTTTCTTAAAAAAGAAAAGGGTTTCGATGCAGCAGTCTCCACTTTTAAGGGTCTAAATTTGTAAGGATGATGTGGTTTAGGTTCCATAAACTACTAAGAGAAAATATTTGATGTAGTAGTATTATATAGCTTTTATACACCAAATTTTGAGATATTATTTTAAAAGAAATAAAAATGGATATTAAAATGTAATGTTGTTTTAAGACCTTATCAAGTCAAAATAATAAATAATACCTCATCTTCTATACACTAAATCGTAAAGTATTATTTTAAAAAATTAAAAATTAATAAAAATTGATATTAAAACTTAACGTGGTTTTAGGACTTTATCAAATCAAAATAATATTTCATGATTTTGGGATCTTATCATGTCAAAGTCATACTTCATTAATGAGATGTTAAAGTTTAATCACCTAACAATGTAATACATCAAATATGTTATCGATATATTAAATATTAATTCAATTATTACTAGTAAATGACTTAAATCACTATACTGATCTTAATAATTATATTCCTATTTGACTTGAGATAAAGTATTACTATTACTATTCTTTTCGTTTGTTTTTTTTTTTTTGGTCATAGGTTTTTTTTAAGTCCCAAACCGATTTTTTTTAGATATTGGATATTTTATTTTTTATATTATAAATTTATTTTTATATTAAAAAATATTAAATATTTTATATGATAATTTTTTTAAAAATTTTAATATAAAATTATATCAAAGTTATTTTTTTTTAATTTTAATCTTTGTGAAAAAGACAAACAAATATTTAGAGAAGAAGAGATTACCGTTCCTACCCTTAGGACAGGCTTGAACTCTTTATAAAGTCATGTGAGCGAAGACTAAGGTTCCCGGGAGCAGCCGCTTCTTTAAGCCAGTCTATTGTAATTAACTAAAGCAAATACATTTTCCTAGAAAATCTTGTTTTCCATGAAAGTTCTGGTGACACCTCGACCTCTGCCTCTCCCTTTATATAGCAAGTCTCCTCCTTTCTCTCATCCACACCTTTCTTCTTCGATTTTCCAATCAAGCAAACATCCCCACAAGCTTTCTAAATCCATGGCTGCTTGTATTGACACCTCCAGAGCAACAGAGCCTTCCCAACTTTCCCAGCGTCCAGACAGGTCTCAACATGATGAAAATCGTTACAAGTATGTGAATTTCTGCAGACCCACTTTTCCTGATCATGTTTCAAGCATGCCCTTCAACAAGAACCAGACAAAGACCATCCCCACAAGAAAACTTGTTGATTTTCCTTTCGAAGAAGAAGAAGCAGTAGTAGTAGAAGAAGAAGATGTTGACGCTGTATGGCTGGCACTGAAGGAAGAAGCAAGGTTAGATGTTGAGCAAGAACCCATCTTGTCAAATTATTATTACAGCTCGATTTTGTCTCAGAATTCATTAGAAAGTGCTTTAGCGAATCATTTGTCAATCAAGTTGAGCAATTCAAGTCTTCTCAGTAGTACTTTATTTGATATTTTCATGGGGGTGCTTGTGGAAGATCAAGGAATTATAAGAGCTGTTAAAGAAGATTTGAGAGCTGTTAAAGAAAGAGACCCTGCCTGTATAAGTTATGTGCATTGCTTTTTGAATTATAAGGGGTTCCATGCATGCCAAGCTCATAGGGTAGCACATAATTTATGGTCAGAAGGGAGGAAAGTTTTGGCCTTGTTGATACAAAACAGGGTGTCTGAGGTTTTTGCTGTGGATATTCATCCTGGAGCTAAGATTGGGAGTGGGATATTGCTTGATCATGCCACTGGGGTTGTTGTTGGAGAGACGGCAGTGATTGGAAACAATGTGTCAATTTTGCATAATGTGACGTTAGGAGGAACTGGTAAGGTTTCTGGTGATAGGCATCCAAAGATTGGTGATGGAGTTTTGATTGGTGCAGGTACTTGTATTTTGGGGAACATTATGATTGGTGATGGAGCAAAGATTGGTGCTGGTTCTGTGGTATTAAAGGAAGTGCCTCCAAGGACTACTGCGGTAGGGAACCCAGCTAGATTGGTAGGAGGGAGGGAGAACCCCATCAAGCTTGACAAGATTCCAAGTTTTACTATGGATCATACTTCACACATCACTGAGTGGTCTGATTATGTCATTTAGAGGGCTAACTAGTATTCCTTATCAAAGTTTTGGATTTTAACCTCATATCGATTCAAGCTTTTTGTTTGTGTTATAAGAGAGAACTGAAGTTCTCCTATTAGCAAACAGGAGTTTCTAGCTGATAGCATTATATTCTAAGCTGGCTTAATTATGCTGTTATGTAGCCCAGCTTCGCTATAAGTACAATATAGCATATCTTCTTGTGGGAATCATCGTTTTACTTATTGCTAGAGTGCATTGCAGTAGTAACTTTTATATTTATGTTGCTCTTTGACGTTTCCCCAGAAATGGGACTCACAATCATGCTACTTTCTTGTTAATGAATATGGGAGCTCTGGTTTTTATGGCAGAGTACCCATTTTATAGCAATTTGAAGTTCAATTTTGTTTGACAAATAGTACTGAAATCTAAAAGGAACGTTCATTGTCGTATCCTTGTGTCTTGGATCAAAGCCTTCACTGTTTTCCACAGAGGTTCGAGATAAGTTTGACCTGAAAATGAGGTAGCTTGATGATGATAAACAGTGCAGAGGCAAAGGACTAGAATAGAAGAAGGATAGAAGTTGTGATGGCATATGTAATATCTTCTCTACCATTTATTATGTTATAGTTCAAACCATTAAGAGTTATTAGCTAGTAGCATATACCGAGAAGGTTTCCTTTTTGTTGCCATGAGGGGAAGGTTCTATTTTGTTATTTTCTAGTGCATTCATGGCAAGTTCTCGTTTTGTCTTATCAGGCATGAGAATTTTCCATTTTTTCATTTGCCATGTTGAAAAACCTTTACGAGAGAAGACTAGAAAGGATGAAGATAAAGAAAAAGTTGGATGGTGCCAGTCCCTATTTCAAAGGAATATATATGTTTGCTGCAATATATCCACAATTGCCTCTAAATGTACATTCGGTTTTATTAGTGCAGCGCTATTTTCATTTTATATTTTGTTATTTTCTATCTCATAGATATAGTGGTCATCATGTTTTATACTTATTAGAAGTTGAGTTTATACAATTGTATGGCAATTGACCTATCACTAAATAAGGATATATTTTCTACTGCTTTAATGAGCAAGTACTTATGTTTTTTCATAAAATACTGTTGTTTGCTGTGTTAACTTCTCTCAAGGAATTATATATCTCTTTTTCAACTTGATATCAGAGCATTAATAGTGATCGTACAGGACCTTATACTTGAGTTTTAGCAAGAAAACGAAGCTTCAAAACCATTGCTAGGTTGTTCTCATCAACAACAAAACAGAACTCTGAAGTCATTTTTAAGTTTTAATGCTCTAACTTCGTCAATCTTTAATGAGCAAAACTACCCTATATGAGCAGAGAAAACGAAGGCTTATCTTCAAGCCTTCGATCTATGGGAGGTTGTTGAAATCGATGGAGAACCTCTTGTCATGAGGTATGCGAGGCCCACCATCACTCGGATGAAAAAACACGATGAGGAGGTGGCCAAACGATACAAGGCACTCTCACGTATTCATTCGGTAGTAATAGACTCAATATTCACACAAAAAATGGCATGTGAAGCTTCAAAAGAGGCATGAGACAAACTCTGAGAAGAATTCCATGGCAGTGATAAAACACGTTAGATTCAAGTTCTCCATTTGTTAAGAGAGTTCAAGATATTGAAGATGAGAGAAGATGAGACAATTAAAGACTATTCTGACAAGGTTTTAAAGGCTATAAACTAGTTAAGGTTATTGAGGGAGGTTTTATCATAGAGAAGGATTGTAAATAAGGTATTGGTAAGCCTTCCAGAGACGTTTGAAGCAAAAATCTCTTCTCTAGAAGATTTTAAAAACATGTCTGAATTTACAGTAATTTAGCTTATCAATGCATTGCAATCCCAAAAGCGAAGGAGAGCCATTCGGCATAAAGACTCAGTAGAAAATGCCCTGACTGCTAGAACAAGGGAACTCAGGGTCAATAACAGTGGCTCAAAGAGGTTTGAAAGTGATAAAAGAGAAAGGAAAGTCAGTGAAGGAAAGCAAGGAAAGTATGGTAATAAATATCCACCATATACTCATTGTTAGAAGAAAACACATGCTAGCAAATACTGTTGGCATAGGCTTAATGTTAAGTACAGGGCCTACAACCAAATGGGGCATGTAAAAAAAAAACAAAAACAAATGGGGCATGTAGAACGAGTGTGTAAAACCAAAAATGCTCAAATTGATGAAAAGGCTGCAGTAATGGAGCAAGAAGAAATTAAAATAGAACACCTTTTTATGGCTACTTCAATTGATGAAAATGGCGTGACTCATATTTGGTTGATTGATAGTAGATGCTCAAACCACATGACTGGAGATGTCAAGAACTTCACCATTCTAGATAAAAGTTTCAGATCAAGGGTTGATATCGAAATGAAGTTTACTTAAAAATTCTTGGCACTAGGACTATTGCAGTGGAAACACCATCAAGTACTAAGTTGATATCTACGGTTTTTTATGTTCTTGAAATCAATTAAAATTTATTGAGTTTGAGTTAGCTAGCAAAAAATCATTATGGCTTATGTTTAAAGATGATTATTGTACAATTTTCGACCCCTTTAGAGATGAGATGCTTACTGTGGTAATGAAAAATAAATGTTATCCACTTGACATGTCTAAAACAGAGCATAAAGCTCATTATTGTAGCATCAATAAATCTCAACTTTGGCAGAGGAGATTGGGGCATGTTAGTTATGCCTTTTTGAAGTTAATATCTTCAGATAAAATGGTTGAAGGAATTCCTGTTGTTACTACTTCAGATCAGCTATGTGCTGAGTTGTCAATTTGGCAAAGAAAGTCGATTCTCCTTTCCTAAGTCGAGTGATTTTAGAGCCATTAAGAAACTGCAGTTGGTACAATCAGACTTAGGTGGACTTATGCAAACTTTTCATTGAGTGGCAGTGCTTATTATATAATTTTCATCGATGACTTCTCAAGGTATTGCTAGATTTATTTTTTAAAGCATAAATCTGAAGCTTACAGCAAGTTTATTCAATTTAAAGCACCTATAAAAAATGAGGCAGAAAAGAGTTTGAAGATTTTAAAGACTGATAATGGGAAAGAATTGTCAGTTAAAATTTTACTATGTAAGTATATGCATCGAATATACAGTATATTACCAAGCAGAGTATCGATCCCACAGGAAATTAATCTAAAAGTTTACTAAGTACTAAAATTATAATAAATTAATCTTATCCAAACAATCAATATCAAAATAACCAAATTAATTAACTAAAAATACTTAACCAAAGTTTAAACTAAGAAAAATCGAAATAATAAATACTCGAATAAATATCAAATCAAACAAGCTTAAGATAACAATATCCTTCACACTTCATCTAAATTTTACCTCTCTTCCTTAACTTATTTCAATAAGTTAAATTGCTAACCTAGAATCTTAATTTATTTATAAGGGTCTCCCGCTCATTTTATAAAAATATCTATTTTAACCAAAACACTATTCTTATGTGAATTGAAATTAACACAGACTCATTAAGTTCAGGCTCTAATCTAGCTATATATGACCAATATGTATATCCTTATCTTATACGCAAATTAATTAATATGATCATATGCTATCCTAATTTTAGTCTATACTAAACTCTCTTTCTCAAGTTTGTTTAGGTTTCTAAATCAATTTAATAGGTGGCTAGACAATTAAAAGCATTGAGAACAAATTGGAATAAATAATTCAAATCCCATTAAAAATAAGTAAGAAAAAGTATAAAAATTTAGATTACATGTGAGTTCAATTGCAATCATAGAACAAGAAAAGTAGCTACTCATGATTGCAAAGATAAATAACATTATAATAATTTCAACCACTGAGAGTAACAAAAAAAGTAAAAGCCAAGGGAGAAAACAAAAACAAATATTTGCCGCCTTGGTCTCCAAGTTTTAGCTTCAATTTCTAGCTTCTTGAATCTCCAAAAGTTGTCTCTCCTAATGTTCTTAAAAATATCCTATTTATACTAATAGACTTAATCTATGATTCCCTATGTTGACCTATGGTTCAATTGAGCTTAAAAGTGTATTGAGAGGCCCCAAAAATCAATTGTCAGTCTTTATAAATTTTTATTCCTAGCACAGTATGTCTAGCCATTTTTCGACGTGATTTTTTCTATCTTCGAAGCAGAACTGGGTAACGTGTTCCGCATAAAAGTTGTAGCTCTGTCTCCAATGGTCCAAGAATCACATCATTTGGAGTTTTGTAGTGTGAGTTATAATCAAAATATTAAGATATATATAAACAAACTTTTAGGTTTTTCAACACCTTACTTTTCAAAATTAAGTCCAATTCCTTTAACTCCTACGAAAAATATAAAAATTAATAAATAATAACCAAATTAAAAGAAATAACATAAATAAAAATAACCCATTTAAAAATAAACTAATTACAAAAATAACTAAAAATAAGTAAATTATAATAAAAAATTGAGGACTTAGCTAATATTCAATAAGAAAATTGGACTAAAATAATTCTATAAAATATAATTATCAAGAATACTGCTCCAATGAATTTAAGAGCTATCTTGCTAGGTGTGGTATCAAATATCATCTCATGGTGCTCTATTCTCTTTAACAGAATGGTGTATGTGAGAGCAAAAATAGAACTATCATTGAGATGACTAAATGCCTGTAATATGACAAGAATTTGCCAAACCATTTTTGGGTAGAAGTAGCCAGTGTAGCAGTAAGTTTACTCAATGTTTTACCTACTAGAGCTGACAAAACTAAGGGTCCTCATGAGATGTGGTTTGAAGTTAAACCTTTAGTTGCTCATTTGCATGTGTTTGGATGTATATGTTATTCTAAGATTCCAGATGTTAGAAGGACTAAGTTGGATCGAAAGGCTCAAGTAACTATCTATCTTGGTTATAGTGAAACTTTTATAGGTTACAGAGTATACAATGTCGAAACCAAAAAGGTCTCTATCACTCGGGATGTTAGATTTGATGAGTATTTTTACTAGAATTGGGACTTTCAACAAATTGAGGCATTGGGCAACACTAATGTGGTTAGTGATGCAATTTTGGGTAATGAAAACATGAACAAGATAAAGAAGATGAAGACTTTGCAGTGAGAGGAACTTGAACCTTGCAAGATATCTACAACAGATGCAATATGGCAGTGGTTGAGCCTGCAATGTACAATGAAGCTTCAACTAATGAAAATTGGTTGAAGGCAGTGAAGGTAGAAATAGACATGATAAAAAAGAATGGCACCTGGGTTCTAGTTGATAGACCCTCAAATCAAAATACCATGGTGTTAAATGGATATACAAGATAAAGTTAAATCTAATGGCTAAATCAACAAATTTAAAGCACGATTAGTGGTGAAAGGATATGCACAAGTTTATAGGGAGGATTATTTGGAAACTTTTGCTTTAGTTGCAAGACACGACACTATATGCTTGCTCATTGCTCTAGTTGATAGAGAAAGATGGAAAATTTGGCACTTGGATATCAAATAAGCTTTTCTTAATGGAAAGCTAGCTGAAGACATTTACACTAAGCAACCTGAGGGCTTAGAAGAACTTGGTTCATCTGGTATAGTTTGTAAGCTTATTAAGCTGCATATGGTCTCAAGCAAGCTCTAAGAGCTTGGTACGAGAGGATCGATAAATATTTGATTTGCAAAGGTTTTATTTGCAGTATTAATGAACTCACTCTTTATGTAAAGAATTGTGATGCCTTTATTTTCCTTATGATCTCTCTTTGTGTAGATGACTTGTTAATTATTGGTTCAGATGCTAAGTTTATGGATGAATTCAAGTTACAAATAATGGGAGAATTTGACATGACGAACTTAGGAGAAATGTCATATTTTTTGGGATTTGAGTTAATGCAAACCGATAATGCTATACATGTGCATCAAACAAAATATGCCAAAGACCTATTGAAATGGTTTAACATGAATGTTTGCAAGGTAGTGTGCACTCCATTCAACACAGGATCCAAGCTTAGCAAAGACAATGGTGCTCCTAAAGCTAATGGTATAGTTTACAGAAACTTGATAGGCTGCCTTCTTTATTTGATAGCTTCACATCTAGATATAATGTATGCTATCGGTGTCTTATCCCATTACATACAAAGTCCTTCAGAGGTGCATCACACATCAGCCAAGTGAGTTTTAAGGTATGTCAAAGGAACTGTAAACTTTGGACTAAAATTGAGCAAAAAGGAGAGCCAATAATTATTGGGTTACTACGATAGCGACTGGACAAGTTGTCTCGATGATTCAAAGAGTACCAATAGTTTTTATTTCACACTTGGAAGTGCTGTCTTCACTTGGAACTCCAAGAAACAGGAGGTGGTGGCTTAATCATCTATTGAAATGGAGTACATAGTTGCAACATCAGCAGTTAACCATGCCAAATGGTTGAGAAAAGTTCTCTTAGACTTGGGATCGATTAGTGTACTGGAACTAAATTGCTAGTGGCAATCAGTCTACCATAGCCATGGCAAGAAATCTAGTACAATATGGTCTTACCAAGCACATTCGAGTCAAATATCTATGCAAATCAATAAAAGATGTAGAGATTGTGCTTGAATATTGCAACACCAAGGATTAGCTTGCAAATATTTCACAAAAGGACTACCTAAAGACAAGTTTGAATACCTCATATTTGAGCTTGGAGTCTTTCAAGTCTCTCTCAATGGGGTGTGTTGAAAAACCTTTATGAGAAAAGATTAGAAAGGATGAAGATAGAGAAGACTAAAAAGGATGGTGCCAGTCTCTATTTCAAAGGAATATATATATTTGTTGCAACATATCCACAACTGCCTCCAATTGGAGATTCGATTTTACTAGTGCAGTTCTATTTCCATTTTATATTCTGTTAGTTTCTATTTCATAGATGTAGTGGTCATCATGTTTTATAGTTATTAGAAATTAAGTTTATTTAGTTGTATGGTAACTGATCTATTACTAAGCAAGGATATATTTCCTATTGCTTTAATGAACAAGTATTTTTCCTTTTCTAAAAAATATTATTGTTTGCAGTGTTAACTTCTCTCAAGGAATTATACATCTCTTTTTCAACATACCAGACAGTTGGTATTGTTCATTTGCATAATACTTTTTACCACACCAAGACACACATATCTCAATCAATATCATCTTGGACAATAAATAAAGGAATCCTATCTTTAAAGCAAGTCAATAAGTTTGACTTTGGAAAAAGACGGTAGCGATTCCATCAAGCATTATTCTATTATTTGAGAAGATATGGAGAAGGTTTGTTCTGAGCATTGGGTATTTTGTGAAATACGTTGATGGTGGCAAATGAGTCAACTACAGAGTCCAGAGATGATTAGATTAGGGTGTGAAAGCCACATATCTTAGGCCTTTTTTGGTTGCTTTTAAAGAATTGCTATAGAATTTAGAGCTTAATTCTGGGCTTTTGAGGTTTGACCATCAGTTTCCAGTCCAAGAGTTTCGATGTTTGAGCTAATTATTGTAAAAGAAAGTTATAGAAGATCAGAATTGAAGATTAACAGGGTTGTTTTATGTAGATGTCCCATCATCACAAATACTTCTTTGCATTTTGTTGTCCATCAGGACAGTCATTACATTCACAGAACTCGGTTTTGTCTTGAGCTCATCTTAAGCGGATATCAAATTTTAGGAATCCTCATGTCATTGACAAATCAGATGATGGCAAACTGTCCATGTGCAAACAAATGGTCTCTTGCCTATTAACTTGTTATTTCTCTAAGAGTTGTTTTACAGCAGGCATGCTCTATATAGAGAGCATGTGATTCAAGCATCCTAGGAAACAAATGTTTTGTTTTGTTGGAAGTGGAGAAGATACATGAATTACTGAACATGGAATGCTATGACATTTTATGTACCCTGGTAAGGAGGTCTGCAGAACTGAAGGTGGTCTCGCTGATTTCATGAATTTATGTCAGTATTAGAGGTGTTTCTTACATTATGGATTGTATCAACTTAAGCTGGTTTGTGATTTTCTTTTTATGTCTCCGTCTCTTGAAATATAGGCTGTGTTGATACTGGTTGGAATGTGGATGGCATGTTGCAAGCATATCCATGCTGCTTCAAAATAAGTGTTCCAACATCATTGAACTTATAACCACAGTCTGTTACTTCCAGAAGAACGTACACAATGATTCATGCCCATAAGAAATAGTTGTCTAAGAGAAAACTGAAGGCTGCACCTTCAGGAGAGTGCTGTTACATGACACCACTCATTTACCAAAATTTTTTACTTCTTATATAATTTTTGTTGAGTTTTATCAAGTTTTATATAATTAATAATACAAATGAACTCATTAATTTAAATATAGTGGTCAAGTAATTAAAAGAATTAATAACAAATTGGAATAAACAATTTAAATTTCATTGAAATAAACAAGAAAAAGATTAAAAATTTAAATTACATGTGAGTTCAATTACAATCCTAAAAAAATAAGTTAGCTCATAATATCTAATAAAGACAATATCCAAATAAATTTAATGATAAATCCAAGTCAAAGAAAATAAGAAAAACACCAAAGTAAGAGAGAAAACTAATAGTTAGAACTTTGTGATCTTGATTCTCCTTCCAATTCTCTTATTTTCTTGCTTGTTCTTGACTTCAAATCGCTAGAATAGTTGCTTGCTGCCTCTCTTTAGAAGCACTGAAAAAGGTCCTTTAAATAGGCTTCAAATAACCTAATTTTTAAAATCCCATCAATTTTTTTATTTTTAAAAAATCATCCAGCGTTGTGGCGCTACTTCTCCAGCACTACAGCGCTGAGCTCTCTGGAAATTTATATGTGTCTTCCTTTTATCAATGCTGCAGCCTTGTTCTCCCATCGTTGTGGCAGTCTATCAATTTCAAACATGAGTTTCACCTTGATATGTTTTGAATTGGGCAAAGTGGTAAACATAAAAGTTTTAGTCTTCTCTCTTGAATTTCCAATGGCTCAAGAATCACATCAATTGGACTTCTGGATTGAAAGCTATGCTCCAAATACCGCATCATATTCAGTCATTGCATACTGTTGCAGTACGCCCATTTTGATAAATATTTCAACTATGATCCAATCAGAACTGGGTGAATTGGTAAACATAATCATTGTAGTTCTTCTTCTTGGAATTCTAGTGGTCTAAAAATCACCTCATTTGGAGTTTTGTAGAGATAGATATGGTCAAAATACTAAAACATATATGAATAAAATCATGATCATATTTGCACTGATTTTCATCAGATGAGCTTTTTTCATTAATTTTTTACAAAAGCCATAAGAGAAATTAATAATAATAATTTAAAATAAAATAACATAAAATTTAATTAAAATAACTTAAATTAATCATTTAACAAGTAATTAAACTTAAACTAGAAAAATACCTAAAATACTAAAATCCGAATCTAAAATCTCAAAGATTTAACTATTTAAATTCTCAAAATATATCAAAATAACTCTATATAATAGAGTTATCAATCTCAATTGTAGTTTAAGACAGACATGGGAATCTAGTAATATCAAGATGCCATTGCACTAGGAAACAAACTGAAGTCAATGGAGAATAGTTTCCAACACATCACCTACTAATTATAATTGAATGGAATGCAGCTTTAGTAACAAAAAGCCATTAGTTTCTCCAATATTTTACGTTGATGGACCATCTTTTCTTCTCCTTTCCAATGCTGTTCACTTTCATTATCTTTCTGTTCACGTTGCTGAAACCTGGGAAGAGATTCAGAACCAACAACTTGACTCTAAATCTACCACCAGGGCCATGGAAGTTGCCTGTTATAGGGAACATGCACCAACTTGCTGGCTCTCTGCCCCATCATTCATTAAGTGATCTAGCCAAGAAATATGGCCCCTTGATGCACCTTCAGCTTGGAGAGGTCTCAAACATCATTGTTTCTTCTCCAGAAACTGCTGCAGAAGTGATGAAAACCCATGACATCTTTTTTGCCAATAGGCCTTATCTGCTTTGTGCAAATATTGTATCTTATAATGCAACAGACATTGCATTTTCACCTTATGGAGATTATTGGAGGCAGCTGCGAAAAATTTGCACGTTGGAGATGTTAACTTCAAAACGTGTGCAATCATTCAGTCCAGTTAGGGAAGAAGAAGTATCAAAGCTGGTTAGAGCAATTTCTTCCAAAGCAAGATCACCAGTCAACCTTAGTAAGATGCTATATTCTCTCACATATGAAATTGTTTCAAGGACTGCTTTTGGTGGGAAATGCAAAGAGAAAGAGGAATTCACATTACTTTTCAGGGAAGCTATAAAATTGGGTGCAGGATTCACTATTTCAGACTTGTTCCCTTCAGTAAAATTGCTTCAGTTCTTCAATGGGTTGAGGCCTAAACTTGAGAGGCTGCACCAAAAAGTGGATAAGATTCTTGAAAATGTCATCAATGAACATAAAGCTAGCAAAGGAATGGCAAGGAGTGGTGAGGGCGAATCGGATGACCTTGTAGATGTTCTTTTGAGTCTTCAAGAGCATGGTAACCTAGAATTTCCTTTAACAATTGACAACATCAAAGCGGTACTATTGGTTAGTAAGTCTATTTTTCATATATTTTTACATATTGCAATGCACAATTTCCTTGATTGCTTTATGATCTTCTGAATTTACTCTTCACCATGATCCCAAGTTGTATCCCTTTGGCAGTGGGAACAACCGGAAATATAGCTCAAGAAGGGAAAGTATTTTAGTCTTTTTATTCAGGTAGAACTTGTTTAATACCATTTCAGGATATTTTCATTGCTGGGAGTGATACATCATTCACAGCAGTAGAATGGGCAATGTCAGAAATGCTGAAAAACCCAAGAATTTTGCAGAAGGCTCAGACAGAAGTGAGGCAGGTTTTCCATAGAAAGGGAGATGTTGATAGTGAAAGGCTTCATGAATTAGAGTACTTGAAGCTTGTCATCAACGAAACTTTGAGATTGCACCCTCCTATTCCTTTGCTACTTCCGAGAGAGTGCTCTGAGAGATGCAAAATTAATGGATACGATATACCAGTCAAGTCCAAAGTCATCATTAATGCGTGGGCGATTGGCAGGAACCCTGACTATTGGACTGAAGCTGCAAGGTTTTATCCAGAGAGATTTCTTAATAGTTCAATTGACTATAAAGGAGCTAATTTTGAGTTCATCCCATTTGGTGCTGGAAGAAGGATGTGTCCTGGCATGTTGTATGGTATTGCCAATGTTGAGTTACCTCTTGCACAGCTGCTGTATCATTTAACTGGAAACTTCCTGGTGGGAGAAAGATAGAAGATCTAGACATGGATGAGGCTTTTGGGGCAGTAGTTAGAAGAAAAAATGATCTGTGCTTGGTTCCAATCCGTTATTGTTCTCAAACAACTTAATAAAGACTGCCTGGAGGCAGTTGTTATCTATATTTGGTCAGGAACACAAATATCTGACGTCTGGTAAGCAGAACTACCAAATGCCACTATGTCATGATTTCTACTAATTTGAATACTATGGATTTCCTTATTAGTCACTTTTTCCCAAATAATTTTATGTTAATTGGCTAGATATTCCCTCCGCTCTCTTTTTTGCCTTCAATGCTGCAAGGTTGTGTAATTCTCTAAGTGGAATTGAATTGAGACAAAGGAGAATTGTCATCAAAACTTGACATCAAGGAAGTATATACCGTGGCCCAAACAGTGCATAACATTACTAATATTAATTTCTGAACAGTAAATATCCAGGTTCAAAAATATCTGTGAGAGAGCTTGACTTTCAATTTCCAATATGAGATCTTGATTGTTTATGTTCATCTGGTTAACTGATATAAATTGAAGGTATGCTCTCACTTTGGTATGAGCGAAACATATAAATATTCCCAAAATCTGTAAAACTGCGACAAGTGATTAAAAGAAAATGAAAGCCTGAAACCTGTGAGGTGAATTGGTGATGTTTTGGATGTATGCAGCAAAGAGATAATGTTTGATATAATAAACCTGATTCGAAGCATTATGAAAATCTTTGATGAGAAAGGTGGTTTGGCATCTTGTGGTTTATTTAATACCTATGTGCATCATTTGTTCATTTAATTAGTAAGAGAGATTGGTTGGCTTTCAATTTCCAATGCAACCACTTTGTTTATATAGCCAAACCAGATAAATTTGTAGAAAAATAATAGTAGGATACTGAAAACAAGAACAATTTAGCTGAAAAGAATTCAGGAATCTTTTTGAAGTCTTAAGCCAATCTGTTTGTCAGAAAGCTGTCTTCGGGTATATTCATGATATTCTACTTTGAACTATGACAAAAGAGCAAAGAGAAAACTAATCTCTGAATTGAATCAGGGCTTTATCTTCACATATAATATATTCCATGAATGAGTTTTTATATGGCATCATCTGCAATGTTTTACACAAAAAGGGATCGTTAACAGATCAGGGAAGATCTGAACTCTGATGATCTATTTTTGTTTTTTAATGTTTTTGCTTACTAGCCCAATTGCTGGGCCATACAACAGGCCTATCTGACCTCATCCATCATGCAACAAGGCCAGTCCTTCCAGCTCCCTGTAAGGGTCTGCATAGCCTCATTCAAGATCTAGACATCACCAAGACCC
>NW_018397262.1:8220102-8223795 GCF_002168275.2 Theobroma umbraticum | reverse complement strand
TGACAAACAGATTGGCTTAAGACTTCAAAAAGATTCCTGAATTCTTTTCAGCTAGATTGTTCTTGTTTTCAGTATCCTACTATTATAATATAAGGCGCATGTGCCACCAAACATACCTACCCACAAGGGTAATAATTGTTTTATTCTATTTTCATGGGAAAAAAATTAGATTTGAAGTCCATGTTTGAGTAAAAGATATATACATGCATTATTGAGTTAAATATTCATATACAACTTTTAAGATTATATAACTATTTTTTTGTGTTTTAGTTAGATGAATTATTTATTTAAAGGGATATCCTCGGAAAGCAACACTATATATATGTTGAAGAGTGATTGAAACCTGGTTGAAGATTTCTGGTGCTAAGGAGATTTGGTGGGTTCATCAGTGTTTGAGAGTTAGTTGTTTCTATTTTAGTTAAACGTGATTCTTTGAGTCGTTTTTGGTTGTAGTAAGTCTTATGTTAGCTAAATGACTGATCAATGTGTTGTTTATGCTTATGGGTTGAAACGCTTTGTTAATTGTCGTTTGTTCTTTCTTCTACAAGTGTTTGGTGTAATAGCAATTGCAGCTTTGGCATATGTGATGGTTTTTTTTGTTATCAAATTTTTGTTAGTTCTTTTAGCAAGCCTTATTTTTTGGGTTTTAGTTGTTTTGGTATAATTGATGTATAGATACTCAAAGTGAAATGAAAAGTTTTATGGAACCGAGCCAAAGTTTCAGATTTCTTAACTCAATCCTTTTTCCTTCTCCAGTGGATCCTTGTTTCTTCTCTCTACTCTGTTCTTCATTCTTTGGTTCATTGTTCTAGAAAATTCTTTTCTGAAATTACAATATGGTATCAAAATATTTAACTTCTTAAGGGACCTCAAAACTCTGTATTTTCATTTTCTTTCAATTACTCTTATCTATGTGGATCGAGTCATGGCTTCATCAAGTTAAAATGCCTCGGAACCACCAATTTTCTTTGGAGAGAATTATTTGATTTAGGCTCTAAAAATGAAGACATTTCTCAAAGCGTTTGATCTTTAGGAGGTGACTGAAGTTGGAGGAGATCCACTAGTTTAAAGGCACGCAAACCCAACATTGGCTCAAATTAAGCAATATAATAAGGAGGTGGCCAAAAAGTATAAAGCACTCTCTTGCTTAGATTCTACAATTTCTGATTCGATCTTTACCAGAATAATGACTTTTGATAATCCTAAAGAGGTTTGGGACAAACGTAGGGAAGAATTTCAGGGTAGTGATTGAACTAGGCAAATCCAAATATTGATTTTGTTGAGAGAGTTTGAGGTGTTGAAATAAAAGATGATGAGAGTGTTAAGGAGTATATTAACAAGATAATGAAAATTGTGAATCAGCTGAGGCTATTGGGAGAAGATCTGAATAAGAGAAGAGTTGTGAACAAAATCTTATTTAACTTTTCAAAGAAATTCAAGGCTAAGATTTCTTCACTAGAAAATGATAAACATTTGTCAACGATTACAGTTACTGAGTTAGTAAATGCTTTGATAGCTCAAGAACAGAAAAGAGCCATCAAGAGTGAGGATTTAGTTGAAAAAACTCTAGTTGCTAAAACTAAGGGATTGAAGGTTAAAGGAGGTGGTCAAAAGAAATACGTTGCTAAGGTGAACAAAGGTGAAAACAGTAAACAAGTCAAAGGTGATAGATATCCACCTTGTCCGAATTGTAAAAGGAAAAATCATACTAGTAACTATTGTTGGTATAGTCTTAATGTTAATTGTAAGTCGTGTGGTCAAATGGGACATGTACAAAATGTTTGTAAAAATAAGAAAGCTATTATTGCAGTGAAGGTAGTTGTAGCTGAGCAAATTAAAGAGACTAAAGAGCTGTTTATGTGGCATCCAATTTGAACATTTAAAGTGATGATGTTAGTGCTGACATGGCTTTGATGTGATAGCTTATGTCACATCATTATGTTAGGGTGATGTGGTGATGACATGTCAGCATGTCAGGGTGATGTGACAATGCACATCATCCAACCAATTGAAAAAATGTAGTGCCATGTGGCATTGACATGCTGAAATGGAAATCAAAGAAAAAATCCTACCAAAATAAAAATAAGAGGGTCGAAATTAAAGCTATTATTGCAGTGAAGGTACTTTGATAGTTGTAATTATAATATAAAAGACAATATAGCAAGAACATTCCTTTTGCTAATTTATCTTTTAGTTTAAGTTTGATCACATGTTGAATAGTTAATTTAAGTTATTTGAGTTTAATTTTATGTTATTTTATTTTAAATTATATTAAGAGTAGTTATTGCGGATTTCTCTTATTGCTTTTATAAGAAATTTGATGAAAAATGCTCATTTGATAAAACTCTGTGCAAGTATGGTGATGGCTTCACTTATAAAAGTTTCGATATTTTGACCATATCTCTCTTTAAAGAACTCTAAATGAGGCGATTTTTGGACCATTAGAATTCTAAAATGAAGGGCTACAACTATTAGTTTTCTCTATTTACTTTTGTATTTTTTTTATTTTCTTTGGCTTAGATTAATGTCTAATTTTCTTTAGATGAAGTTTTTATTAAATATTATGAGCTAAATTTACTTTTCTAGGATTGTAATTGAACTCACATATAATCTAAAGTTTTAATCTCTTTTTTATCTTTAATGTAATTTGAATTATTTATTTGAATTTGTACTTAATATTTTTAATTATCTAATTACCAATTAAATTAATTTAGGAATCTAAACAAACTTGAAAAAAGGAGTTTAGGGTAGACTAAACTTGAGATAGCATATGATCATATTAATTGACTCGCGTATAAAATAGGGATATACCTATAGACTATATGCAACCAGATTAAAACTTGAACTTAATGGGTCTATTTTAATTTCAATTCACACAGGGATATAATATTTTGATTAAAATATGTATTTTTATAAAATGAGTCAGGAGACTTTTATAAATAATTAAGGACTCTGGGTTAGCAATTTAACCCATTGAAATAAGTTGAGAAAGAGAGTTAAAATTTGGATGAAGTGCGAGAGATATTTTAATCCTAGGCTTGTTTGATTTGATTTCTACTCAAGTTATTATTACTTTAATTTTTCTTTTTAGTTTAAATTTTGGTTAATCAGTTCTAGTTAATTAATTAATTTTGATATTTGGATAAGATTAAATTGTTATAATTTTAGTACTTAGTAAAACTTTAGATCAAATCTCTATGGGATCAATACTCTATTTACTTATATACTATCTATTCGATATGTATACTTGCGTAGAAAAATTTTAACTGACAGTTACCCTTTCGTGAGTTTTTGTTTGATCTCATTGCAACTAGATTTCGATTTTTATTTTTTAAATGAAACGTAAAAGAGTGTTATGTCTCTTTTTATGTTGTCTTGTATCACTACCAGTTCATAGGATAGTTTTTTGTTAATCTCTTATTAATGAAATCTTTATGCTTTTCAAAAAAGAAAAAACATCCCATGGATAGGCTGAAATGTTTTAGTTTCATAATTATATATGGTACAAATCAGTATCCATTCTTCAGGGATAGATTTGGCAACTCTAGCCTTTTACATCTTTGACTTTAAAAGTTTTCTTGGTAGTCTATAACATATGGTATCATATTACAATAATCATAAGCAAACCAGCTAAACCTTAGCTTAATAGTATAGCATAGTCTCCTTAAGAGGGATGATGATGAGAAATGGGGA
>NW_018397262.1:8219878-8220092 GCF_002168275.2 Theobroma umbraticum | reverse complement strand
CCTGCAAGCTTCGAAATCTCCAAAACAATCCTTATGAACTCCTTTTCGTCTTTATTTTTCCTGCCAAAGGCTGCTCTTGCTGTTATGCCATATGTCAATGAAAATATCTTCTCACTAACATTGATCGGGGATCCTTCATTCATCAACATGGTTCTGATTAGAGCTGAAACCTCTTGTTCCCTTATTGGTTGGAATGATCGGACACGGCTTGTGC
>NW_018397262.1:8218124-8219868 GCF_002168275.2 Theobroma umbraticum | reverse complement strand
CATCATGCAAATCTTTCGAATTTGTTTCCAATAGTTTCCATGTGGTGCAAAAATAAGGTCAGTAAAATCATATGTCATGATTCTGGCAAAAAGAAGATAAGGTCTTTGGGAAACTTTGGCATCATGAGCTTTCAAAACCTCTCTTGCAATTTCCGGTGATGATACTATAATGGTTGGAACTTCACCCATTTTTAACCACATCAGAGGTCCATACTTGTTGGCCAAGCCTCTTAGCTTTTTATGGGGTAAAGGGCTTATGATTTGGTGCAAGTTCCCTATAATAGGTAGTTTCCAGGGTCCTGGAGGTAGCTTTACAGTGGTGTTTTTGGCCTTTTTTCCTTTCAATATTCTAGTAATGATGAACAAGAAACAGAAAGAAAGTAAAAGAGTAGAGGAAAATCCTAGCTCCATGGAACTCAAGGAAATGCCACCTTAACTTCTCCTTTTGGAACAGAAAAAGTTGATGGGCTTATTAGTAGCAGGCAAATTATTTATAGGCTTAGAAAGAAATTTTCCTCTTAATCTAATGCTTAGGTTTCATGACCATTCTTAAACATAGGATTAAAAAGTTTATATTAGATTTGAACTTATCTACCGGGTAATAATTGTTTTATTTTGTTCTTATCCAAAAACATTAGATTTGAACCCGATGTTTGAGTTAAAGATATATAAATACATCATTGAGTTAAATATTCAAATACAACTTTTAAATTACATAACTATTTATTTGTGTTTTTGTTAGGTGAATTGTTTATTTAAAGGGATATCCTCTGAAAGCAAGATTATATACGTATCAAACAATTTCATGCCCAGGGGTTACTCCCCTATTTGCATTAACTGAGATGTGTAGGGATTAATTTAATATTATATGTTACACATATGTTAAAAAAAATTAGGTTCTGTGAGAGCTTGATCACCATTTTCATGAGAGGGTTGACCCTGCTGGTTTCTCTCTGCCATGGAATGTTTTGCTTGATTTAGGCGTAGAATTCATAATATATTAATCAAAAGGAAGGAAATCTGTAACTTGAAAAGTAGTTTCTCCATCATCCTTCAGGATACAGAAGATGCAATTTAGTGTGTTGAATTTTGATTCACTTTAATTTGAGACTTACTGTCCCATTAATCTGCTATGTTCAAGCTCTTTGTCAATCTCAGTTTCATGGCCCCTTTTGAGGCATATTGACAGTTAAGCAGCATTAAATGGTACATTAAACTCTTGAAAATGGTTCCTGCACCATCCTTGATTAGATAGATATGCCATATCAGAAATCAATTAAGTTGAATTTTGATGTCTTAATTTTGTCCAATTAATGCGTGCGAATTTGATTACAGGAAAATGGGACTTTCAGGCATCATCCATTAATCCTGGTGAGGCTTGGTTTCACATTGAACCTTCCTTGTATGCGCAAATGACTTTTTGGTAGTGTGCATTGAGGGTCTGCCAAACTTTGTCCTTTTCCCCTTTTTTTGGTACTAAAATTTGGGACCTTGCTCTACTTGTTTTCTATTTCATGAGGTAGGGATTTTTTGACAAAAGTCATCTTATTTTGGTCTACTCTCTCTTGGGGTAGCAGTTGCTATCTTTTGTAATTATATTTACTACTAATGAAATCATTAATTGACTGAGAAAAAAAAAAAGACCAATCAAGGCTGCCTTCCATGATAGAAATTATTTGGCTAAATTTCAAATTTTTTTGGTGCATTGCTTTTCCCAAAGAAAGTCAAGTCACTAAGCCTTTTG
>NW_018397262.1:8202712-8218024 GCF_002168275.2 Theobroma umbraticum | reverse complement strand
GTTGTCATTAATCTCAATCATGTAATCCCCCATAAAATAAGTTGAGGTTGTCATGTAGTGGAAGAAGAATAAGCTAGTGCTGTCATTATGTTGCTTCAATTGCATGGTGAAATGTTGAATAAATTTGAAAGATTCAATAGCTAAAACTATTAAAGCAAAGAACGACAAATTCTTAGAGACATAAAAAGTATAAATTTGACTATTAAGTTAAATAGTATAAAGTTTTACTAAATAAACTTGTCAATATTGATGCAAAATCTTTGTTTTTTTACTCTTAATGTGTTAAAATAAAACAATTTAGTCCAATTAAACTTAAATCAATCTGTGCTAGAATTTGGATGATCCATTTTTTTTTCCTATGATGAAAGAAGCTTTTACTATGTCTACATTTAAATACTTTTAAGCTTCCCTTATAGTCCAATCTAGGGTTGTCAACGGGTAGGGTACCCTATAATTTCGAGATACCCAAACCCTAATCTTATAAAAAATCAACTATCATAATCTTATTAATTACTTGTATAATTTTAAAAATTACTACCCTAACTCTAACGCTATTACATTCTTACTATCCTAGAATTACCCTAACCAATTTAAAAACCCAATTAGATTAAAAAATTATTAAAATCTTCTTTATGGATACCTAATTACCTAAACCTGTATACATATATAATAATATTTCTTTACGTATTTTATAAAATTAACTAGTAATTAAATTAATAAAAACAAAAATAATAAAATTTAAATTTAAATAATAAAAAAATAAGATCTTAAACATAAACTTAAATAATTAAAAAAAAATATCCATACAGCAATATAAACTTAAATAACTATATATAAATATTCAAATAACAACATAAACTTAAATAACTAAACTCAAAGATGCAAACAAATAACATAAACCTAGATAACCAAACACATATATCCAAACAACAACATAAACTTAAATAACTAAAATAAATATCCAAACAACTAGTTAAACAACATTACAATTGACAATAAGGCAAGCTCATGAACAATTCAATCATCTTTTTTCGTGTCAATGTCAATAAGTGTGGCAATTGAATATTCAATTATTATATATGATCCTACACAAATAAAAAAAATAAGAATATATATAACACTTAGGATAATAGATAATTTTAAAAAATAAATGAAATAAAAATATAATGAGTTTATTTACCTTTTGTTTTATTCCTTAACCAATTTTGAGTGCACATCAATGCCTCCAAAGCGTATGGTTTAAGCCTACTTTGATGGTCAGTCACCACTCTCTCACTATTCTAAACTCAAAGACTCTCTTTAAGTATATATATTATAAGTTATAATTTTCCTAATCTTAACACAAAATAAAAAGTAAATACATTTATATTAAAAATGTATATAATAGTAATTATATTCTTTTGTAATATGAGATGATACTCATATTATTCAAATATAATTAATAATATAATAATTTTTTTATTTATATATATTACTGTTATCACATTAATAACTTGATTTACAATATTTTTAATATATTTGTCAACTTGAGCAAAAGACTTTGTTTGTCAAGATGGTACAGGCTTTGAGTGCTTTTCTTCCTTACTTGGGTTCGAATTACATTAGTCACAAAGTTGATTAATTTTATTCAATTATTTAAATGGGTATTATAATCAAGTTCGGGTAACGGGTACCCAAAGAGTGATACTTGAACCCGATTCGGATAGTGAGAACCCATCCCAACCTATTTATTGAGTATCATAACTCGATATAACTGGGTCAAGTATTCGCAGGCACCCTATAATAGGGTATCCGTTGACATCCCTAGTCCAATCCATCTCCTCCAAAAAGGCTCGATGACTTGACTTTCTTTTGGGACAAGCAATGCACCAAAAGTTCAAAGTTTAGCCAAATTGGTTGTTATTGGAAGGCAAAATTTACTATCGAAAATAGGAAAAGTACAAAAAGTTTAGCTGACCTTCAATTCAAAGCAGCAAAAAGTCAATTGCACATTCAAGGAAGGTTCAAAGTGAAGCCAGGCCTTCCTAACATTAATGGATTGTGATACCTTATTGTACACCAGATTTGAGTAAGAGCTATATAACAATCTAAATTCATTATTATTAATAACTTGAGTTTGAACTTTTGAAAGTCATGTACTTTAAAATTGAAAAATTACTAACCAATGCTTGGACTTAGAGTCGTTACATGAATGATCCCTAAAAATCTTATTTTCCTTTATCTCATCAGTGAATATGCCCTAAGAGTGGCTATGAAACTGAGATTGACAAAGAGCTTGCACATAGCTAGCCAGATTAATTGGACTTCAAATCTCAAATTAAAATGAATCAAAATTCAACATATCAAATTGCATCTTCTGTATCATGAAGGATGATGGAGGAAAAACTTTTCAAGTTACAGATTTTATATATGAATTCTATATATACAAATTAATCATTTTGATTAATATAATTAATTCTATGCCTAAAGCAAGCAAAGCATTCCATGACAGAGAGAAACTAGCAGGGTCAACCCTCTCATGAAAATGGTGATCAAGCTCCTACTAATCCACACTTTAGCTCACAGAACCTAATTTAAATAAACATTTCACCCAACAAAAACATAAATAAGTAGTTATATGACCTTAAAAGTTGTATTTGAATATTTATCTCAATGATTAATTTTTTACACAAATGTAGTAAATATTACCCCTGCCAGTAAAACGTTGTAAAAAGTTGTAAATATTTTTTATTCAAATGTCAAGTTCAAATCTAATTTTTTTTCCTATAAGAAAAGAATAAAACAATTATTACCCTTGTGGGTAGATAGATTTGGTGGCATATGTGCCCTATATTACAGTTTTCAATCCAATATCTAAGAATGGTCATAAAACCTAAGCATTAGATTAAAAAGAAAATTTCTTTCTAAGCCTATAAATAATTGCCTGCTATAAATGGCCCCATCAACTTTTTCTTTTTCAAAAGGAGAATAAGTTAAGGTGGTATTTCCTTCAGTTCCATAGAGCTAGGATCTTCCTCTACTCTTTTACTTTCTTTCTTTTTCTTGTTCGTCATTGCTAGAATATTGAAAGGGAAAAAGGCCAAAAACATTTTGAACTCATTCCGTTTAGTGCTGGAAGAAGGATATGTCTAGGAATATCATTTGTCATGCCTAATATTATGTTGCCACTGGCACAATTGTTATATCATTTTGATTGGGAGGTCCCAAATGGAATGAGCATCAAGATTTGGATATGGCTGAAGAATTTGGCATAACTAGGAAAAGGTGAAATGATTTGTTTTTAATCCCCATTTCTCATCATCATCCCTTCTGAAGAAACTATACTTTACTTTTAAGCTAAGGTTTGGCTGGTTTGTTTATTATTATTGTAATATGATACCATATGTTATAGACTACCTAGAAAACTTTCAAAAGTCAAAGATGTAAAAGGCTAAGGCTGCCAAACTTATCCCTTAAGAATAGGTACTGATTTGTACCATATGTAGTTCTGAAACTAAAACATTTCAACCTATACATGGGACTTTTTTTCTTTTTCAAAAAGCATAGAGATTTCATTAATAAGAGATTAACAAAAAACTATCCTATGAACTAGTAGTGATACAAGGCAACATAAAAAAAGACATAACCCTTTTCTACCTTTCATTTAAAAAATAAAAATCAAAATTCGGTGGCAATGGGATCAAACTACAACTCACGAAGCGGTAATCAGTTAAAATTCTACTACGCAAGTATACCTATCGAATAGATAGTATATAAGCAAGCAGAGTATCGATCCCACAGAGAATTGATCTAAAATTTTACTAAGTATTAAAATTATAACAATTTAATCTTATCTAGACAATCAAAATTAATTAATGAACTAAAATTAATTAACCAAAATTTAAACTAAAAAGAAAAATTAAAATAATAATAACTTGACTAAAAATCAAATCAAACAAGCCTAGGATTACAATATCCCTCACACTTCATCTAAATATTAACTTTCTTCCTTAACTTATTTCAATGGGTTAAATTACGGATTTAGAGTCCTCAATTATTTATAAGGGTCTCCCGACTCGTCTTACAAAAATATCTATTTTAATTAAAACACTATATCCCTATTTGCATTAAAATTAAAATAGACTTATTAAGTTCAGATTCTAATCTGACTATGTATGGCCTGTAGGTATATCCCTATCCTATGCACAAATAAATTAATATGATCATATATTATCCCAAGTTTAGTCTACCTTAAACTCTCTTTCCCAAGTTTATTTAGGTTCTTAAATCAATTTAATTGATGATCAGGTAATTAAAAGTATTAAGAACAAATTGGAATAAGCAATTCAAATCCTGTTAAAGATAAGTAAGAAAGAGATTAAAAATTTAGATTATATGTGAGTTCAATTGTAATCCTAGAAAAATAAATTTATCTCATAATATCTAATAAAAATTTTATCCAAAAAAAATTAGCCATTAATACAAGTCAAAGAAAGTAAGAAAAACACAAAAGTAAAAAGAGAAAGTTAATAGTTGGAGCTTTGTGATCTTGACTTTTTCTATAGAGAAATTGCTTACAGCCTCCCCTTAAAACTTTTGAAAAAAGTCCCTTAAATAGGTTTCAATACCTAATTACCAAAATCCAATTAAATTTTTATTTTTGGACAATCGCCTAACACTTCAGCCTTGATCTCTTGGTGCTGCAATACTGCAGTGCTATAGCCTCTGGAAAATGTATGGTGAGCTTATTTTCACCAACGCTACAGCTTTGTTCTCCTAGTACTATGGCTATCTATGAACTTCAAACATAATTTTCACCCTGATTTGGTATGAACTGGATAAATTAGTAAACATGAAAGTTTTAGCCTTGTCTTTTAAATTTTCAATGGCTTAAGAATTATGTTAATTGGACTTATGGATTGAAAGATATGCTTGAAATACTACATCATATTTAGTCCATGCATATTGCTGCAATGCTCTAACTTAGACAAATATTTTGAGTATGATTCAATTAGAACTGGGCAAAGTAGTAAATATAAAAGTTGTAGCCCTTCTTCTTAGAATTCTAGTGGTCTAAAAGCATCGAAACATATACAAGTGAAGCCATCACCATACTTGCACTGAGTTTCATCAAATTAGACTTTTTCATCAAATTTCCTACAAAAGCAATAAGAAAAATCAATAATAACTACTCTTAAAGTAATTTGAAACAAAATAACATAAAATTAAACTCAAATAACTTAAATTAACTACTCAACATATAATCAAACTTAAACCAGAAAAATACCTTAAATGCTAAAATTCAAACCTAAAATCTCAAAAGTCTAGCTACTTAAGCTCTCAAAATGTATCAAAATAACTCTACATAATGAAGTTATCAGTAACCAGATACTCCATACAAAAAAAAAAAAATGGTGGTCAAGAAACATACAAAATCATCCCATTGCAACTAGAAAACATCTTTCCTATGTATAGTTGGAGTTACTATCCTTGGGATGTTGGTTAAGGAAATCTAATCACATTGTTTAGATATAGGCATAATTAATTAGTTCATCTATTATGAATTGGTTTTAGTGAAAATACCTGGGAAGTTTCTTTACTAGGGTATTTTCTTCAAATTAATCCCTCTCTCAATCGCACCAATTTAGTCTTTTGATTTTGAGAATTGCTCTAATTTAGTCTCTCCCCCTAATGGCATCCACTTTGACTAGTAAAGGTGATGAAGTCAACGTTGACGTAGCAAAATTTGATGATGTGGTAGCTTATGTGGGTTGACATGATGACGTGGCATCGTCACATCACCATGTTAGGGTAACATGTCAGGGAGACATGGTAATGCCACATCACCCAAATCGACTAAAAAAATGCAATGCCACATGGCATTAACATGCTGACGTGGCAATGTCATGTGGTAGACTAGGGACAAATCCTACCAAAATAAAAATTAAAGAGACAAAATTCAAGAAACAAGTATGGTACAGGAACAAAATTGAATAAAGGTTCAGTGAAAATGCCACATGGCATGGTTAGTCAGGCTGCATTAAGGGGTATTATTTGACTTTTGCAATTCCATTTTACCTAAATCCTGATAAATAGTGTTTTAACCTTATACCCACCGCTATCTATGTTGGAGCCATTAACTTGTAAAATTCTGACCACTCGAAATCGAGAGACAATGTTCAACCAATAGTGAAACCCAAGCTAAAGGCTAGACCAAGAATGAAAAATACAACCCTTAGAATATTGAAACCTAGGAAAAAAAGGTTTCTCTTTTTTCAACTGCCTAGAAGCTTCAAACCCACCTTGAAATCGACAAACGTTAAAAGCTTCCAAGCTTTGAAGCTTGAATTTAAGGGTGCTTGAAAAGCTTGAAAGCTAAAAGTTAATGGCTGAAGTTTGGGAGAAGGAAGAAAATCGAGAGGAAGGGGAAAAGAAAAGGAAAAGGCTACTAGTCTGGAAAAGCGACTTAAAGTTTTTTTTTGTTGCTATGAAATAATATTTGTTTCTTTAATGTTGGCTGAGATTGGGTTTTGTTTTTTTAATTTTTTAGTGTTGCTATTTATAATATTAGGTTGTGTTTTTAATGAATGCTGATTTGGCTTTGGTTTTTTTTATTTGTTATGGTTGCTAAAGTATTAGATAAGATAAACAAAACATAGAAAAATAGTAATGCAGGAAGATTCTCATTGATACAGTTCCCAACTTTGACAAATTAGATAAGTTTGTGGGTAGTTTTACCGATTAACAATAGAGCCACTAGAATATTAAGAGGAAAAAGTTACCTACTTGAAAATGTTCTTTTCTCTTGGAAATTGCAGTAGAACAGAACCCTAAACCTAAACCTAAATACTTTTAGAAGTAAAACTTCATATCTAGCACCATCAGTAATTCTAGCATCAAAAAATTGCGAATGAGAGTATTTAGGTTGAACAAGCATTCACCATATTTGCATAAGCCTTATACTTGATACCGTTTTTATTGTATATATTTTATATATTATTAGTGAACTAAATATTACCTTACAATTAATAAATAAATTTAAAAATTGTTAAAACTAAATATACATCATTTTAGGTATGAAATAGTAAAGTATATATTATATAAAGTTATCAACAAAAGTTTATATCAATATCTATTCTTTTTTTATATATTATATGATATATAATAGATAATATAAGGGACTAAATTGGAAAAAATTAAAATTGATAAGGAGACCAAATTGAAGGGAAAAATGTTTGCTACTGACATTTTATTTGTTTATTTCTTTTTGTGATGCTCTGTTATTGGCTGCCATTGTGTGTAATGACTATTGATTGAGTTTTTAAATCTAATTATGCAGGTAAAACAAATCAAATTTGCTTCAATCATGGGGGACATTTATTCGTACTCCTAAATTTGCATATAGAAGTGGGAAAAAGAGGTTGGGGGATGTCCTTGACATAGACACATTCTGTTATTGGAGTCTGTTACAAATGGTGAAGGCATTGAAGTATGATTTTTAAAGGGTTACATTATGAAGGTAATCCTAGTTTGATCACTCTTTTTAATGATAAAAGTGTAATTGAAATGTATTAGCCGTATGAGGGCAAGGGTGTTGTTTTGGTATATTTTAAGCATGGGCAAAATGCTCAACAGGCTACTACATTGCCTAAATAAATGAATGAAAAGGTTGAATTTATTTCAATAGATGAGGACAATATAGATAGTAAGGCAAATGACAATATGGATAGAGAAGCAGCAGACAACCATGATGACTTTAATGACGAAGAAATTGATATGGCTTAGTTAAGTGATGAAGAGAAGGATGAGTTGGCACTTGCTAGGGTTTTAGCTACTGCATTTGAGGATTTTGATGAGGAAGGCCCATTTGAAAATAGTATTTAGATAAAAAGGAAAATTTATATAGCAAAAATAGATAAATACTTAAATTTTAAAAAAAATTCATAATGAAGTGAAATATAAAATATAGTTAGATAAAAATAATAAATAAACATATTTATCCATGATATATATGCATACAGAGAATAATAATAAAAAGAAATTTCAAAGAAATAACAAAAGAGTTGTAGAAAGGTTAATAAACAAATATTGAAATTTATGGGCACATCATGCCTCATTATTGCACCGTTAAATGGTATGGCATGTAGACATATTCTATATACGAGTATAAGCTTCGATGATGGGACTTTCTGAAAGAGCTTACGAAGGTGAGTTTCTTCAAAAAATTTTATAGGTGAAAAGATACTTCTGAGTCCCACCAGTACGATGGGAGGGTTCAGAGAAATATCTTTAATAAAAAGCTTTTACTCGTATTAGGATTTGTATTCATAAAAATATTGGTTTTACTTGCAAATGACTATCTCAATGATGGGATTTACCTAGTAAATTTGTGAAGATGAGTTTCTTGGGTGTTTTTCTAGGTGAGAGAGTATTCTCGAATCCCACCAGCATGATGGGCGGATTCGAAAAGTATCCTTAATAAAAGATTTTCGTCTGACATTATTTAGATTTTATGCCATACATTTCACAATTGCATCATGTGCATGTCACACCCATAAAATCAATTTTTTTTATTTGTAAAATAAATAAACAATAATTAAAGAAACATAAAAATAAAATCAATGGTTTACGATAACATATAATTAAATGGTACCCTTCATGGAACGGGTGTTATAAGAGTGCTACTCCTTCCCTGTGCGTAACTGTACTTTCGAACCCAACTCTAAAAAATACGTAGACTAGTTTGTTGCTCTTTAAATAAACCTAAAATCAATTTAGAACTCCGTCGGGTAGAACAAATTTAATAGGTGGCCAATCGCACCTAAATAAAAAGATTGGTGGACTTTCCAAATTTTTCACATCTAACTGTCGGGTTTTCAGACCCGCACATTACGACAGCGGCACCTTCTCTTTTCTCTTTAGTTGAAAACGTCACCTCCCTTCCTCCACTTTTCCTTTCTGATCGAAAACCTAAAATGGAATCATTAAACCCTAAACACGCTAAACCTCGTGAATATCAAAAAGAGAAAACTTCCCTATCACATAGTTATTTTCTTTTTCTTTTTTGCTACTTTTTTTGTTTTTTTTATTGTGGTATCAGCTGCTGGTAGAAAGCTAGGATTTTTCTTTTGTTGTTCCTAGGATTTTTAGCCTAGGAATTTCTAAGATTTTGATTTTAAAGGCTTTTAGCTATCGATTTTCTTTGGTAGCTAAGGTTTTTCTAAGGTTCTTTGACTATTGAGTAGGAAATTTTTTAGGGTTTTTTCGTTCTTTGAACGCTAGCCACCAAGATCTTTTGAATTGAGAAAGTTGCCCTTTGATGTTAGGGATGCAACCACTTTTTATCCCCAACATCATGAGGCCATTGCCATGCGTGGATTTTTCACGTATGGCACAAAAAAGGTGTCTTTGGCAGGGTGCAAACACACCCTACTGAGTTGGTGCTTTTTCTTTATTTTTTTGTTTTATTTTTTTTTTGTTCTTCATGGTTCTAGAGGGTTCTTTATCTTCGTCGGCTTTAATCTTGGTTTGTTGAATTTAATCTTGTTTTCTTAGTTTGATCCATTTTAGCTTAGTTTTAATCACATTGGGCCTGTTTATCAGTAACAAGCTCAATTGTTGGGCCAAATGACTGCTCAAATTAAACTCGGTGTTAACCTAACATTGCCAAGGCCCAAGTAAGTTTATAATACCCAGACCAAGCTTGAAGCTTCAAAGTCTAGTGGACATTTTAATTAACTTTGACTATGATGTGAGAAAATTAAAATAAGATAAAGATAAAGAACAAAAATAATACCATAATAATAAAATAAATAAAAAAAGAGATATATATAAATAAATAAAAATTATGTTTAGAGCAAGAATATCGAGGGTTGGAAGGATAATGAGATGCACTGTTTGTCATCAAGAAGGACATAATAGGTCAAATTGTCTAATGTAGCAGGTAAATATTATCTATTATGTATCTTGTTGTTAGATTTAGTTATTATTTATATTGCTAGTTAGTTACTTTTTCTAATTTGCATGTCTAGGGTTAGACAAGCACTCAAAAAAGTCATAGTCGAAAGAGGATATCTTTTGCTAGTAGAGCAAGGAAAGCTACTGGTGGTGCACCAAGTGAAGCTGCTGGTGGTGCACCAAGTGAAGCTATTGTTGGATCCATTGCATTAAATGTTGTCAAGAGGAAGAAAGTCATGGCTATTAAAAGAACCCAATCTGTTGTTGTAACTATGGATGGCTTCAGTTCACAATATGTTGCTACCCCAAGACTAAAATTGAAGCATTCAAGCCCCAAGGGGAAGAGGACAATAACCTATAGATGCCAAACCCAATTTGCCACAATATCTACAGCCTCTTCAAGTCAATTTTCTGTTATAAATGTGAGTAACAATTTAGTCCCTATTCATGTCATGAGAAATGCTACTATTTCTGGAGTTGTGAATGTTGTTGTTCTAGCTACCATTAAATTAAAGATTGTAAATCTTTCAATTGGCTAGTAAGCCAAATCAATTGGTCGTTGAAACTACCAATGAGGATTTAAGGTCATTTATATCTAGTAGACAGCTATTGGTGAGAAATATTGTGACTTGCATTATGTTCATATTGCTTTAGCATTATTTTTGTGATTCTAAATATTGATTTTGCTCATATTGCCACAAGAAATTGCAAAACAAAAGCTAACCAAGAGATCAGATTCAGTTGGTGATTTGCCTACTCAAGAAAGCATTAAAAATGACTAGAATTTGTTGTGGTTTATATGCTATTGTAAGGCTTAGATGCTGTCTTGACACAATTTGATGGTTTATTGTGCTTTATTGTGTGGTTTATATACTGTCTTTGCACATGGCATATTATGGTTTATTGTGTGGTTTATATGCCATCTTAGCACAATTAGATGGTATTCTTGTTTTAGTTACTAGGTACTTAATTTTGTGTAAATGTTGCTACCATGTGTAAATGTTGCTCCCATGCTGCCATGCTGCCATTTTTTATGTAGTAGGTGGCTTTTTTTCTGTAGTTGGGATATATTGTACCGGTGCTTTTTTTTGTAATTGGCATATATTGTATAGGTACCTTTCTTTTATAATTAGAATATATTATACAGGGCCTCTATTGGTCAAAATACTATTACTTTACAAGCCTTTTGTAAAGATTTTGTAAATGGTTTTGCATATATATGTATATATATATAAAGGTTGCCTTTTTCCATAAAAAAACAAATTAGCAAAGAGAATGTTTTTGCTATATTTTCTTTTATATTATAATTATAACTATCAAAGTATCTTTCAAAGCAATTAGCATAAAGTTAATATATGGCTCTATTTAGTCCAATATATGGATTATTGAAATGATACTAACAAGAAAAGACACTTAATAATCTAAAACGTGAGCTAAATATATTTATTTTTTCCTTATGATTCAAAAAAAAATTATATTTTTGAGTTCAATTTAGTCCCTAAATAAATTTTATTCAATTTAGTTCTCCTACAATGAATCTTTATTCAATTTCATCCCTATACCATACTTGTTTCTTTAATTCTGTCCCTCTGATTTTTATTTTGGCGAGATTTTTTCCCTCATTTGCCATGTCCGCATGTTAATGCCACGTGGCACTACATTTTTTCAATTGGTTTGGGTGACATGGCATTTCCACATCATCTTGACATACTGACATGTCATCACCACGTCACCCTAATAAGATGACGTGAAATAAGCTATCACATCATAACCACGTCAGCACTGACGTCATCACTTTTAATGGTCAAATTGGATGCCGCATGAGTAGCTCTTTAGTTTCTTCAATTTGTTCCATTACAACTGCCTATTCTTCAATTATAGCTTTCTTAGCTTTACAAACGTTTTGTACATGTCCGATTTGACCACATTACCTACACTTAACATTAGGTCTATACCAACAATAGTTACAAGTATGATTTTTCTTTTACAATGGGGACAAGGTTGATATCTATCACCTTTGACTTTCTTATTGTTTTCACCTTTATTCACCTTAGCAGCAGATTGCTTTTGACCACCTCCTTTAACCTTCAATCCCTTAGTTTTAGCAACAAGAGCATTTTCAACTAGATCCTCACTCTTGATGGCTCTTTTCTGTTCTTGAGCTATCAAAGCATTTATTAATTTAGTAACTGTAATCCTTGACAAATCTTTAGCATTTTTCATAGAAGAATTCTTAGCCTCAAATATCTCTGGAAAGCTAACTAGGATTTTGCTCACTGATCTTCTCTTATTCAGATCTTCTCTTAATAGCCTCAGCTGATTCACAATTTTCATTATCTTGTTAGTATACTCTTTAGCACTCACATCATCTTTCATTTTCAACACCTCAAACTCTTTCAACAAATTCAATATTTGGATTCGCCTAGTTTGATCACTACCTTAAAATTCTTTCCTAAGTTTATCCCAAACCTCCTTAGGATTATCAAAAGTTATTATTTTGGTAAAGATTGAATCAGAAACTACAAAATCTAAGTAAGAGAGTGCTTTATACTTTTTGGCTACTTCCTCTATGTTGCTTAATTTGTGCCAATGTTGGGTTTGCGTGCCTTTGAACTGGTGGATCTCCTCCAACTTTAGTCACCTCTTAAAGATCAAATCCTTTGAGAAATGCCTTTATTTTAACAGCCTAAATAAGATAATTTTTCGCAAAGAAAATTGGTGGTGCTGAAGCATTGTAACTTGATAAAGCCATGACTCGATCCACACAGATAAAAGTAACTGAAAGAAAATGAGAATACAGAGTTTTGAGGTCCCTTAAGAACTTAAATATTTTGATACCAGATTGTAATTTCAGAAAAGAATTTTCTAGAACAATGAACCAAAGAATGAAGAACATAGTAGAAAGAAGAAACAAGGATCAACTAGAGAAGGAAGAAGGATTGAGTTAAGAAATCTGAAACTTTGGCTCAGTTCCATCAAACTTTTCATTTCACTTGGAGTATTTATACATCAATTATACCAAAATAACTGAACCCCAAAAATAAGGTTTGGTAAAAAAACTAACAACAAATTCGATAACAAAAAAACCATCACATATACCAAAGCTTGCAATGGCTATTACACCAAGCACTTGAAGAAGAAAGAACAAAATGACAATTAACAAAGCGTTTCAACTCATAAGCATAAACAACACATTGGTCAGTCGTTTAGCTAACATAAGACTTACTACAACCAAAAACAACCCAAAGGCTCACGTCTAACTAAAATAGAAACGGCTAACTCTCAAACACTGATGAGCCCACCAAATCTCCTTAGCACCAGAAATCTTCAACCAGGTTTTAATCACTCTTCAACATATATATAGTCTTGCTTTCCGAGGATATCACTTTACATAAACAATTCGTTTAAGAAAAACACACATAAATAGTTATGCAATCTTAAAATTTGTATTTGAATATTTAACTCAATGATGTATGTATATATCTTTTATTCAAATATCGAGTTCAAATCTAATTTTTTTTTCTATAAGAATAAAATAAAATAATTATTACCCCTGTGGGTAGATAGGTTTGGTGGCACACGTACCTCAATTATAACTTTTTTTAATATGATATCTAAGAATGATTATGAAACCTAAGCATTAGATTAAAAAGAAATTTTCTTTCTAAGCCTATAAATAATTTGCCTGCGGCAAATAGCCCCATCAACTTTTTCTTTTCCAAAAGGAGAACAAGTTAAGGGGGTATTTCCTTGAGTTCCATGGAGCTAGGATTTTCCTCTACTCTTTTACTTACTTTTTCTTGTTCATCACCGCTGGAATATTGAAAGAAAAAAGGCCAAAAACACCACTATAAAGCTACCTGGAAACTGCCCCTTGTAGGGAAATTGCACCAGTGCATAATCTCTTGACCCCTTAAATTCTTTTCTTTGCATGAACGTGGTGCTGGAAATATGCGACTATGGCAACAGACAGAGTCAGCAACATTGACTAGACTAGAAAGCTGCCTCCATATATATCATTTCTTTATTTGGAAAATTTTACTTGTACCTGTTTTTCTGGAATTAATTTTTCTCGCATGATATCTTATGATTTGAATTGTTAATGATTTCATTCACATCCGTAAAACCACAAAAAATATAAGTGGAGTATTGTTTGTAGCAAACAGTCCAATTTCTCATGTAAGAATCGTCAAAGGACCATAAGTCCAAAAAATTGACATGGGTTCTGATAAACCTTGTAGGCTAAATGCATGCGCTTGTGAATGAAAACAAACATCTTTGTACCATGGAGAGTGAGCAATTTGCAGAGAACGTCTGCTCAAATTGTTGGAATTTAGCAGAAGAAAACAGTAAGCATTCAACAAAAGTTTGCTGATTGTGACAATATAGATAAATTTTAATAATGAAGTCATGCTGTAGGAAATTGCTTGTGATAGGAAATTTGCACCAAATTGCCAGTGCTCTACCCCACAAGACCCTGAGAGACTTGGCCATGAAACCCTTGATGCACCTGCAGCTTGGTTAAGGCTCGGCAGTAATCGTTTCTTCACCCGAAGTTGCCAAAGAGGTCATGAAAACTCACGACGTCAACTTCTCTCACAGGTCTACTCTTGCTGTTCCCTAGATCCCTATTTATGACTTCACAAACATTGCCTTTGTACCTTATGGAAACTACTGGAGACATCTGCGGAAAGTTTGCACGACGGATCTGCTGACTGCTGCGAGGGTCTCAGGAAACATACATTGCTATTATTACAGAACTCACGAAGAGAAAACGAGGTGTTGAATCTCATCAAAACGATAAACGAAACTAATGGGAAGCCTTTCGATCTTGGTGAGAAGGTTTTCTCGATGACATATGGGATAACAGCAAGGGCAGCGTTTGGTAAAAAATGCAAAGATCAAGAAACATACATTGCTATTATTACAGAACTCACGAAGCTGGTATCTGGTTTCTGTTTAGCTTATCTTTTTCCTTCAGTGAAAGTGCTTCGGCTTTTCAGTGGTCTAAAAAAACAAATTGAGAAGTTCCATAAGGAGAATGACAGGATTGTGGAAAACATCATCAAGAAGCATTGAGAGAAGAGGGCAAGAGCGAAAGGGTGTAATGAAGAAGTAGAGGAAGATCTGGTTGATGTGCTCTTACGGCTTCCGGAGCAGGCTGAGTTTCAGTTTGACGACGAAAACCTCAAATCAGTCATCTTGGTTAGTATGCTGTTATTTGTTACATAAATTTTGCAGTTTCAAATACCCTTTACTTCTCATTCAATTCTTTACAGAACCAGAGAGCTTATATTACAGTTTTCAGTACATTTTTGGTGGTGGAAGTGAAACTTCATCAACAACAGTAGAGTGGGCACTGTCAGAAATGATGAA
>NW_018397262.1:8200922-8202612 GCF_002168275.2 Theobroma umbraticum | reverse complement strand
TCTCCGAAACAATCCTTATGAACTCCTTTTTGTCTTTGTTTTTCTTGCCAAAGGCTGCTCTTGCTGTTATGCCATATGTCAATGAAAATATTTTCTCACCAACATTGACAAGGGATCCTTCATTCATGAACATGGTTTTGATCAAAGCTGAAACCTCTTGTTCCCTTATTGGTTGGAATGATCGGACACGGCTTGTGCTCAAAAGCTCCATCATGCAAATCTTCCGAATTTGTTTCCAATAGTTTCCATGTGGCGCAAAAACAATGCCAGTAAAATCATATGCCATGATTCTGGCAAAAAGAAGATAAGGTCTTTGGGAAATTTAACATCATGAGTTTTCAAAACCTCTTTTGCAATTTCTTGTGATGATACTATAATGGCAGGAACTTCACCCATTTTTAACCACATCAGAGGTCCATACTTGTTGGCCAAGTCTCTTAGCTTTTAATGGGGTAAAGGGCTTATGAACTGGTGCAAGTACCCTATAAGAGGTAGTTTCCAGGGTTCTGGAGGTAGCTTACGGTGGTGTTTTTGGCCTTTTTTCCTTTCAATATTCTAGCAATGATGAACAAGAAAAAAAAAAGTAAGTAAAAGAGTAGAGGAAAATCCTAGCTCTATGGAACTCAAGGAAATACCACCTTAACTTGTTCTCCTTTTGGGAAAGAAAAAGTTGATAGGGTTATTTGTGGCAGGCAAATTATTTATATGTTTAGATAGAAATTTTCTTGTTAAACTAATACTTAGGTTTCATGACCATTCTTAGATATCGGATTAAAAAGTTATAATATAGGGCACATATGCCACCAAACCTATCCACCCGCAGGGGTAATAATTGTTTTATTTTGTTCTTATCGGAAAAAAAAAAATTTTGAACTCGATGTTTAAGTAAAAGATATTTACATATATCATTGAGTTAAATATTCAAAAACAACTTTTAAGGCCACATAACTATTTATTTATATTTTTGTTAGGTGAAATATTTATTTAAAGGGATATCCTCTGAACGCAAGATTATATATATATATATATATATATATATATATATATAACAATTTCTTGCCCAGGGGTTACTCCCCCATTTGCATTAACTGAGATGTGTAGGGATTAATTTAATATTATATGTTACACATATGCTAAAAAAAATTAGGTTCTGTGAGAGCTTGATCATCATTTCCATGAGAGGGTTGACCCTGCTGGTTTCTCTCTGCCATGGAATGTTTTGCTTGATTTAGGCGTAGAATTCATAATATATTAATCAAAAGGAAGGAAATCTGTAACTTGAAAAGTAGTTTCTCCATCATCCTTCATGATACAGAAGATGCAATTTGGTATGTTGAATTTTGATTCACTTTAATTTGAGATTTACTGTCCCATTAATCTGCTATGTTCAAGCTCTTTGTCAATCTCAGTTTCATGGCCCCTCTTGAGGCATATTGACAGTTAAGCAGCATAAAATGGTGCATTAAATTCTTAACAGCGGTTCCTGCACCATCCTTGATTAGATAGATATGCCATATCTAAAATCAATTAATTTGAACTTTGATGTCTTAATTTTGTCCAATTAATGCGTACGAATTTGATTACAGGAAAATGGGACTTTCAGGCATCATCCATTAATCCTGAGGAGGCTTGGTTTCACATTGAACCTTCCTTGAATGTGCAAATGACTTTTCGGTAGTGTGCATTGAAG
>NW_018397262.1:8155980-8200822 GCF_002168275.2 Theobroma umbraticum | reverse complement strand
GAAATTTGATTAATGAGAGATTAACAAAAAACTATCCTATGAACTGGTAGTGATACACGACAACATAGAAAGAGACATAACCCTCTTCTATGTTTCACCTGTTATGATCACATCATTTAAAAAATAAAAACCGAAATCCGGTTGCAATGGGATCAAACAACAACTCACGAAAGAGTAGCCAGATACTGCATGCAAAAAAAGAATGGTGCAGGAGAAACATACAAAATCATCCCACTGCAATGAGAAAACGTCCTTCCTGCGTACAGTTGGAGTTACTGTCCATAGGATGTTGGTTAAAGGGAATCTCATTACATTGTTTAGATATAGGCATAATTAGTTCATCGATTATGAATTGATTTCAGTATAAATTCTCCCTCTCGACTCTAGTGTCAGTTGTCCATAGCCTGACCCATTATCTATTCATTCGTTTACGTAATCACTTACCTAATCATATGAATATGTTTATTATATATGTACACACACGGTTTAAAATTTTTAATAATAATATGTAGTTATTGGACTCTTTCTTATCAGCTTAATAATTTTACATAATCACTTACCTAATTATATGAATATATTTATTAAGGAAAGATCAATCTTCAACGATTTTATTTTTATATCAAATTGAAGAATTTTTCTTTATTTTTTTTAATTTTGTTTATTTATCATTAAAGACAATATCCTAATTTTAAATTGCAAATAAATTTTGTAATTGAATTTGAAAATCACATTTATTTTTCTATAATAAATTCACAAACTCCATTAGTTATTGGCAGCCAAAACTTGAAAACAACGCTGCTGCAAACTAAGAGCCTTTACTTAATGTTAAGTATGGTCAATTAAGTATATATGGCTTAGGCATAATGTACGCTCAACTCATTAAAATTGGAGGAGGAGCCCCCCTTAAGTCTTATAGGAAAGATTAATTCTATATTTAGCCCTTTAAACACTATTCAAAAAATCTCCTAATTTCGCATATGAAATCTATTATACATATAATATATATTAATATAGATAAATATTACATAAAATAAAATTTTATTATCTTGCATAATTAACTTAGAATTTCAGTCATAGGAGGGTTATGCAAAAAGCCTTGATATTGAGAAAAGAACAAGTATGATTCAATCGAATCAAGTAGCGGTGTAGCTATTCGTTTTTGACGTACTAATAAAATAAGTTCTCAAACTATAACAAGTACGAGGAAAATTCGAACTATGAAAAGATTTTCACATCAGCGATGTACTATAGAAAATTATTTCGGAAAACATTATAATAAAATTAACTCAACATTTTACATTAAATTTGAACTTATACAATTCAATACTCTCCAACTACCATCTATATATGGACCTTGGGAACATCATACATGTCTAGACAGCAACAAGGAGGATAGTTGGCATTTAGTGCCATAAATTCGCATGCTTCCCATCCAATATATCCATCGTTTTTTCCCATTTTTCTAAAGATTTTTGAAGCAGGTCTCAAACTCTCAAGCAATAATTTACTTCAATTAGATAATGACAAGTTGATAATATCGTGTGAAACTTATAATTTGCCGGAAATGGATTTCGCCAAGTTTCGTCTGCCAACTGCTTGCAGCCGCATTAAATATCCATTACTCCATATTGTTTAATTATTCTAATTTTATCTCCAATTCTCTCCAAATCAAGCTGGATTTTTGTACTTATCATTTACTCCTGCTCGTAAAGAGTTCAGTCAGAAACATACCATGGAAAATCAAAGTCAATGCTTGATTGAATGATTGAGAGACCCCGCCACAGCTTTAGAGGTTAGAACTACTATAAAATGGGTTTTGATTTTACCTCTGAGGAAACAAGTTCAACCTCCTTTTGAGCTTCCAGCTAGAAGTGAACAAAGTGTCATGATCACCTTGAGCTTCATGGAGCTTGAATCTCCCTCCTTCATCACCTTGTTGCTCACCTTCTTTGTGTTGTTCTTAGCAGTCCAACTTGTTCAAGCTCAAAAACCCAAGAAATCTTTCACAAAGCTTCCTCCAGGGCCATGGAAGCTACCTCTCATTGGTAACTTGCACCAGCTTATCAGCACTCTACCCCATCACACTTTGAGAGATTTGGCCAAGAAGTATGGACCTTTGATGTGGTTAAAGCTCGGGGAAGTTCCAACACTGGTAGTTTCATCCTCGGAAATGGCGAAAGAGGTTATGAGAACCCATGATGTAACATTTTGCCAAAGGCCTTATCTGCTAGCTGCTAGCATAATGGGATACAATTTCCAAGATATCATCTTTTCACCATATGGAAATTATTGGAGACAGATGAAGAAAATTTGCATGACGGAGCTTTTGAGTACAAACCGTGTCCAGTCATTCCAATCAATTAGGGAACAAGAGGTGTCAGCTCTCATGGAAATCATATCTTCGAACGCAAGATCCCCAGTTAATCTCAGTGAGAAAATTTACTCCATGACGTATGGCATAACAGCGAGAGCAGCCTTCGGGAAGAAGAGCGGAGACGAAGAAGAATTCATAAGGATTGCCATAGAGGTTTCGAAGTTAGCAGGTGGTTTTTGCTTAGCTGATATGTATCCTTCTAATGAGATGCTGAAATTGATCAGTGGGATTAGGCTTAAACTCGAGAAGTTACATAAGGCTTCTGACAGGATACTTGAAAAGATAATCGATCAACACAAAGAGAGGAGAAAAGGAATGGCAAATACAAAAATAGGAAATAAGAAAGACGAGGAAGATCTGGTTGATGTCCTTCTTAAGCTCCAACAACAAGGTGACCTTGACTTTCCTTTGTCAAAGGATAACATAAAAGCAGTCGTCCAGGTTTGTGTGATTGAATTTTGATGAATCATGGACTCATGCAATTTCTAACCGATTCCACTTTATATACTTGCAAACGATTGAGAATTCTTCTAATTTACAGGATATTTTTGGAGCCGGTAGCGAGGCATCATCAAACACAGTGGAATGGGCAATGTCCGAGATGATAAGAAACCCGAAGCTAATGAAAGAAGCGCAAGCTGAGGTGAGAAGAGTCTTCCATGGGAAAGGAGAAGTGGACGAAGTAGGGCTTGAGAAATTGAAATTCCTGAAGCTAATTGTCAAAGAGACCTTGAGATTATACCCTGCTGGACCTCTTTTAATACCAAGGGAATGTAGTGAGGATTGTGTTATTGGTGGATATGAGATACCTGCCAAGACGAAGGTCATCGTGAACGCATGGGCAATAGGAAGAGATCCAAGCTATTGGAAGGAAGCAGAAAAGTTTCAGCCCGAAAGGTTCATCGATAAACCGATTGATTTCAGGGGAACAAACTTTGAATATATCCCGTTTGGTGCTGGAAGGAGAATGTGTCCTGGAATTTCCTTTGCACTACCCAATATCGAGCTACCCCTTGCCAAATTGCTCTATCATTTTGATTGGAAACTTCCAAACGAAATGAAGTGTGAAGATCTGGACATGACTGAATCATTTGGATTAACTGTAAGAAGGAAGAACGACTTGTTTTTGATCCCTATTCCTTATCGTTCTTCAATCCAAGGAAGCTAAACTAAGTTCCAGACTGCTTTGAAGCATACTTGGTGTTATTACGCTCTCTCCTATGGTCTTGATTATGATGGCAGTGACAATGGTATTTAATCCAGTTATGTTTAGTCCTTCTGTACTGTGTTTTGTTAAGTTCGTAGTAGTTTTTTGTCAATTTCTTTTACAGTTCTGATTCCTATTATAATGTCTAGTGTAATTAGCTTTCGTTAGTTAAATTCCTGTATTGTCGGCGTGTTAGGTTAATAATTTATTTTTATAGTTCTCTTTCCGTACGCTATTAGCAATGCCAGTTTTGGTAACATTATCCACGTATGAAAATAGTGTGTATATACAAACCAAACCGATAGTGTGCATATACAAATCAAACCAATAATTCCCTCAATTGTTGAACAGGCCAGTTGATGAATTGTAATTCTCATATGGTTTTTTTTTTTTGAAAGGTATAATGCTCGTATAGTTATTAAAATCCAATGAGACCATCAGCTTGGGGTAAGATTTATTGAACTGATAACCCAATGATATGATCGATTCATTTTTATGCTGAATTGGTTTATTTTTTGTTTTTGGATTGAATAATTAAATAATTTGATCAAATTCGGTCAAATTCATAATTTTTTTTATTAATTTGATATTGACTTAAGTGGTTAAATTAATTTTGACTTGAGTTTTTTTTTTTTTTGAAACAGCAATGTCATTTATTCTTGGAGAACATGTGAATAATCAGAATCCAGGCAGAACATGCTTTGGGTGGCAAAACTTTCTGTTCTGACTTATCTGTCAACGTTGTTTATATTTCTCTAGATGGAATTGATAGACTAATAAGACGTTTTGGTTAATAGTACTACTGTTTTACTATTTACAATTTTTTTTTGTCAAATTTTACGTCTCTTAGATTTTTAATTATTTTTTGTTGAAAAAAAAAATCGACTCCAGTAGATAACAAAAAGAAGCAAAAATAATATATGTATGCGTACACACACATGTATTTATAGATTAAAAACATATACTATTTGACACTTTGGTCATCAGAATTTAAAAATGGGTTTTGAAAGATATAAGTTATGATCATAAAACTGATGAAAGATAGGTAAAGGTTTAAGATTTTACCTTTAAAACAGAAATATAACTATAATTATTCATGGTGATGGAAATTTGCGTACGGGACATCTTTTCCATGAGGTTGGGGGTTGTGGAGCCAGTTATATCTCATGAGATGAGCAAGTACACGTACGGTGTCACAATCCAAGAGTTTGGACCAAGCTAGCCAGCTCAGTAGACAGCAGCCAGGTTCGACACATGACAAACGGCACCAACCAATTGACTTGAATTGAATTGTTGAAAATATTTATGATGGGGATTTTTTTTATTCAAGACAAAGAAAAAAGAATTTCGAATTCAATTCTTTAAACAAGAGATATACATATTTATTATCGAATATAATGTTTGAATATTTTATAATAGAATATTAAACAATGAGTGGTGTGGGACTGAAAGTCCAACCTGATCATGACAACAATGTGTGGCACGTATATTTCAGTTTGATTTTCTTTGTAGTCTAACTCATGAATCTGGTGGCAATGCTACTATTTAGAGTCTTCCGTAAGGATCAAGAAATTTGTATTTCTTTATAGGAGAAATTGTCTAAGGAAGGAGAGAATTTGAATTTCTAAACCTCATCAATTTTCTTAGAGAAATTTATATAGTAACTCTTAGTTAGATCAAGTCTTAATTGTTTAAATCGATTGGTAATAAATGAACATTAATTTAATTATAATATAATTTGGTGATAGTAAATTTAGGTAGGTAGCATGGAAATTGGTTTTCGACCACACGTACAACATGATACATATGGAAAATATCTAAGGTGGCTCCTCCCGTGAACATTTTTGGATGTTAAAAATCAATGTGGGTAGGCTCTTGCACTGAATTCACAGACAGGACGCTTGCTCTTCTCTTTCTTTAAATGTAGAAAGAAAATGATCTTGTTTTACTTTTACTGAGGTTTTTTCTTTTTTCTTTTTTCACGATGGTTGTTCTATGTACATTGAAGGCATACATCAGTGCAAGTATAGAATGAAGTAAAAAACAATTTTTTATATCTAAATTCAAGTTGAAAGATCTTGATATGCCTAAGTACTTCCTTAGCATAGAAATTGCTAGATTAGAAAAAGGTATTTTGTTATGTCAAAGAAAATATGCATTAGATTTGATTGAAGCACTTGGTTTGTTGGGAGCAAAGCCTGCATCTACACCAATAGATTATAATCACAAGATTACTGCAGCTACTAATGATGATTTACTAGTAGATAGTTCTAAAGATAGATAATTGGTTGGAAAATTGCTGTATTTGATATTCACTAGACCAGATATCATGTTTGGAGTACACGTTTCGTCACAATTTACGGATAAACTTAGAAATATTCATCTGCAAGCTGCATACAGAATTTTGAAATATTTGAAAGGCTCTCCTGGTCAAGGAATATTATTATCTTCTTCATCAGCTTTGCAACTTCGACGTTATTATGACAATGACTAGATTGGTAGTTTAGCAACAAGAAGATCTATCACGAGCTATGTAGTGTTTATTGGTGACTCCTTAATAAGCTGGAAGTCACAAAAGCAAAGTGTGGCAGCGAAAAGTTCTATTGAGGCTGAGTATAGAGCCATGTCTACTACTACTTGTGAAATAGTGCGGTTAATATATCTTTTGCAAGACTTTGGATTTCATCACTAAAAAAAAGTTGAGCTGAATTGTGACAATGAATCGGCATAAGGTATGTGCAAAAATCCAATTTTCCATGAATGTACAAAACATATTGACATCGATTGCCATTTTATTCGGAAAAAAGTTCTTACAAGAATCATGCAGCCTAGCTATGTAAATACAGCCTCTCAAGTTGCAGATTCATTTACAAAAGCTTTAGTGCCCAAGCAATTTCAATCAGTACTCAACAAGATAAACATTCTTAACATCCATACTCATCTTGAGGGGAGTGTTAGAATATGTGATTAAATTAATTAATCATGTATACTTCGCTTTACTATAATGAATTAACTTTTGTTTAATTAGTTAACCCTATGTATATAAACTTTTTTTTTATTACTGCCGTTTGATGAAGAACAAAAGACAAAATCTGTTTTACCATGAGGCTTCTTCTCTTATTTTCAGAACACTCTCTTCTTCTTCAAGTACTTGATACTCAATAAACTAATAAGAATCAGGATTGATATGCATACATAGCTCTGATCCAGAAGAGACTGCAGAGGGCCTGGACCATCAGAATATTTATTCATTTTCTTGGATTTATTACATCTTGGATTTTGTTTTCTACTTGCGTGGAGTATCGAAATTTCCCACGTGATTGCTGTCAGGATCACATGATTAATGATTTCTTATCTATGACTAGGAATTGTGTAGTTTTAATAGCATCCTCAAGCTACATATTGTTTTCTTTTCTTTTTAAAATATAGCCACCTAACCATGGAGGATAGGATGAGGCTACATATTGTTTAATTCTACCCAATTTACTTTCTTAATGATTATCCCCTAATTTTGAATTGATCCAAACTACTTCATCATTGGCACCTCTGTGTAAACTTCCAATTTTTGCTCTTCATTATGAAAAAGAAAAGAAAAAAAATAAAAGCTCTGAACTGGATTGACAGCTGATATAAATTTTGTTTATTTGGTAAGTTAACTTCAAGGTTTCTTAGTTTAACTTCATTTTTCGTTCCGTGCGTAATCTATAAACGAAATTCCACTAACAAAAACTCGTCAACAATGGAGCTGCAATTCCCCTCCTTGTCAATCTTGCCTTCTTCCTTTATCTTCTTGTTAATAGTTGTTAAAGTTGTGAAGAGAGGGACAACTTCAAATAATAACATCAAGCTGCCACCAGGGCCATGGAAATTACCCTTTATAGGCAACATGCACCAGCTTGTTGCCTCGCTACCTCATCACATACTGAGAGACCTGGCCAATCAACAGGGACAGCTGATGCACCTATGGCTTGGTCACATTTCGACCATCGTTGTTTCTTCAACAGAAATTGCAAAAGATGTCTTGATAACTCATGGTATTGTCATTGCTCAAAGACCTCAACTATTTTCCATGAGTATCATTACTTACGATTTTAGGGACATTGCCATGGCACCATATGGCGATTACTGGAGACAAGTAAGAAAAATTTGCACGGTAGAACTTTTGACAGCAAAACAAGTCCAGTCATTTCATTCAATCAAACAGGAGGAGGTCTCGGCTCTTGTGAAATCCATATCTTCAAATGAAGGATCGCAAGTCAATCTTAGCGACAAAATTTTTCCCTTGACATATGGAATCACATCAAGAGCAGCATTTGCTAACAGATGCAAAGACCAAGAACATTCTCATCAATTGTCAGAGAAGTAGCAAAGCTGGTTTCTGGATTTAGTATTGCAGATATGTACCCGTCATTTCGAGTGCTTCAACTGATCAGTGGAATAAGACAGAAACTTAGGACTCTGCATCAGAAGAGTGATAAGATACTTCAAGTCATCATTGATGAACACAAAGAGAGAATGGAGAGAGGAAAAATAAGTGAAGGAGAAGTAAAAGAAGACTTAGTTACTGTTCTTTTAAAGATTCAACAGCGTGATGATCTTGAATTTCTCCTAACTGACAACAACATCAAAGCAGTCATCTGGGTTAGTATGCCAGTTTTTTTTTTTGTTTTAGATCATAATCTTACACAAATTAATTGGTTATGGTTTCAAACAAGGTGTGGTTCATACTGAACTTAGAAGTTGGAACTTGTTCTAGTTTTCTATCTCAAAACCAAGTTATATCAGAACTCAGATTTTGCAAGTTTCTATAGTGAGATTGTCTATGTTATTATCGTCAAAAGTAATTTTGTGGGAAAAACAATTACCATTTTGCTCAAAGGTATCAAATATGTTTCCATGGTGTCTGCCCAGTTAATGAAATTAATGATTTGTACCAGGAAATTTCAAATCTAGTTTTGCTCGGTTTGATATATATATCCAATGTATCATCAACCTGACCTCATGTTGGGTTCACAATCTATCAGGATATCTTCATTGGGGGAAGTGAGACATCGTCAATAATTGTGGACTGGGCAATGTCAGAAATGCTGAAAAATCCAAGGGTGCTAAAAAAAGCACAAGATGAGGTAAGGCAGGTCTTTCGTGCAAAAGGGGATGTGGATGAAGCAAGCATACATGAATTAAAATACTTAGCATCAATAATCAAGGAAACCCTGAGGTTACACCCTTCTTTTCCTCTGTTACTTCCAAGAGAAAGCCGAGAGAATTGTGAAATTATGGGATACCAGGTACCGGTCAAGACCAATAGCATAATCAACGCATGGGCAATAGGGAGAGATCCGAAGCATTGGAATGATATTGAAACATTTTACCCTGAAAGGTTCTTGAATGCTTCCACTAATTTTAAAGGAACAGATTTTGGGTATATCCCGTTTGGCGCAGGAAGAAAGATGTGTCCAGGCATCTTGTTTGTACTCCCTAACATTGAGCTGCCTCTGGCAAAATTGCTCTACCATTTTGACTGGAAGCTTCCTACTGGAATGAGGCATGAAAATCTAGATATGACTGAGAGCTTTGGGACGACTGTCAGAAGGAAAGATGATTTAATCTTAATTCCCGCCCCTCATAGCCATTCATCTGTTGAATGGTAATTCTCTTTGAACTGCATATTAGTTATTGTTTTCTTGTTTTAGAGATGTTTTTATTGTCTCAATAAAGCTTTGAGAACATGTGAATCAGATTCCAGGCAGACATGTTGTAGGTGGAAAAATTTTCTGTTGTCCCTTATCTGAAAATGTTGGCACACCTTCTGGGATTGTCAAGGTTTTAACGTTTGATAATATATATTGTTTGCTGAAAAATTGTGACAAAATTAGATCTTTAGGCCTAACATTCCCATTAGGCTAAAAGTACATACTTTTTTCAAGTCTATCTATAGCTATATTTAGAGGAAGCCCAAAAAGCTTGGCAATGTTGCCTTAAAAGGATAGCCCAAAAGGCCTTTTTCTTTTATTTTTTTTAGTTTTTCAACAAGTATTATTAAATATCAAGTCATATTTAATAAATATTAAAATAACAATTGAAAACTAATTATCTTTTCTTTCCATTAAAAGTTATAAAAAATTGAATCCAACTATTTACTTAAGAATATATATATATATATATGTTAATTACTGAATCAGATTATCTAATATAATTTTCTTTATCAAATTAAAATATATAACTGTACCCGAGCATTTGACTCATTAGTTGATACATTATCCCCTACTTAGAGCAGGATTCAAATCCCTCTCTCTTAATTATAATAAAAAAATTAAAATATATAGCTGTTAGTTATATTTCAAAGAAACTCCGAGCTTTCTTACTTAACACTTGGTAATATTGTTCGGAGAAAAGCTGCAAAGGGCTTCCTAACTTTCATAAGATTAATTATTATTTTCTTTTTTTTTTAACGTTTGGAATTGTCAAGGTTTTAACATTTGATAATATCAGTTATATTTTATTTGCTGAAAAATTGTGACAGAATTAGGTTTTTAGGCTTAACATTCCCACATGGCTAAAAGTCCAATCTTTTTCGAAGCTTATCTTCATTTATGGAAAGCCTAATTATTTCTATTAACCAAAGTTTCGAATCTGCCAAATCTGGCCTACCTACATATTTTTTATGATAATTTATTCAGAAGTTAGGCAAGTGTAGAAACTTTGTAACAGCCATGTGTTTTCCTTTTCTTGTTTTCTTACCTTTAGACATAAAACAAAAGCACGATTGGATGCCAAGACTAGAATTGCTTGACCACTTGAAACTTTACCTACGAGAACTTTTGATTAAAAAGAATCATTTGCTCCTTAGTTCTGCAATCCTGCTCATCAACAATGGAGCTGCAATTCCTTTCCTTGTCAATCTTGCTTTCTTCCTTTCTCTTCTTGTCAATAGTTGTTAAAGTTGTGAAGAGAGTGACAACCTCAAATAGAAACATCAAGCTGCCACCAGGGCCATGGAAATTGCCTTTTATAGGCAACATGCACCAACTTGTTGGCTCACTACCTCATCGCATCCTGAGAGACCTGGCCAACCAACATGGACCCCTGATGCACCTACGGCTTGGTCAAATTTCTACCGTCATTGTTTCTTCAACAGAAATTGCCAAAGATGTCTTGATAACGCATGGTACTGTCTTTGCTCAAAGACCTCAACTTCTTTCTATGAGTAGCATTACTTATGATTTTAGGGACATTGCCATGGCACCATATGGCGATTACTGGAGACAAGTAAGAAAAATTTGCACGGTAGAACTTTTGACAGCGAAACAAGTCCAGTCATTTCATTCAATCAGACAGGAGGAGGTCTCGGCTCCTGTGAAATCCATATCTTCAAATGAAAGATCGCAAGTCAATATTAGCGACAAAATTTTTTCCTTGACATATGGAATCACATCAAGAGCAGCATTCGGTAACAGATGCAAAGACCAAGAAACATTCTCATCAATTGTCAGAGAAGTAGCAAAGCTGGTTTCTGGATTTAGTATTGCAGATATGTACCCATCACTTCAACTGATTAGTGGAATAAGACAGAAACTTAGGACTCTGCATCAAAAGAGTGATAAGATACTTCAAGGCATCATTGATCAACACAGAGAGAGAATGGAGAGAGGAAAAACAAGTGAAGGAGAAGCAAAGGAAGACCCGGCTATTGTTCTTTTGAAGATTCAGCAACTAGATAATCTTGAACTTCCCGACAACGACACCAAAGCAGTCATTTTTGGTTTAGATCATAATCTGACGTGGGGGCGTAGATTATTGTGAAATACATTAATCGTGGTGAGGTTAGAAACCTCACTAAGGTGATCATCAATCTTGATGAGCATCAATCTTGACGATGTTAAAAAAACCCTAATAAGGTGAATAATGGCTAAAATCTCATTTTAGTTGGCCAAACCAAATATATTAAAATCTCTTGCTCTTCTAAAAAGAGCTTAGAGAAATTAAACACTCTTGAGAAATAATTTTTTATTAATTCTCAACTTAAATGTCTCTAATAATTAAGCCAAGAAAGCTTTATATAACTATTCCTAAAGAAAAGAGTCTTTTAACTTTCTCGTGTGAGATTATTATAATTCTTAAATAAATAAATAAATAAACAACCTAATATAAACTTACTTAGAATACAAGTAAAATTAAAAAAAAAACTCAATTTAATTTGACTTAATGCACAAGTAACCTAAATATTATATTCCTATATCATTCTCCTTAGGTCCGAGAAAATCACCTTCAAGATTAAGTCTTCTTCGTTTTCTCCACAATAAGGAGAGAGATCAACCATGTTGAAAGTAGAAGAAACTTCATAGTCTTTAGAAGTTTGATCTTGTAAGCATTCTCATTGATACGTTCCAAGACTTGAAATGGTCCATCAATTCATAGAGATAATTTTTTATGAGACTTAGGAAAACATTCTTTCCTTAAATGAATCCATACTAAGTCTCCTTTTTTTTAAAACTAGTTGACTTTTGGTGCTTGTTGGCTTGCTTTTGTTATTTGGTAGTTTGACAAATAATTTTCTCTCAAACTTTTTCATTGAGCTTTTTTATTTGCTTAACGCATTTTTCAGCATTAGCACTAAATTTACAAGTAGTTGGTAACATAAGAAGATTCAAAGAACTAAAAGGGCAGTTTCCATACATTACTTCGAATGGACATCTTTCAATGGTTTGGCTCATAGAATTATTATAAGAGAATTCTACTTGTGCTAACACAAGATCCCATTGGCGAATGTGTTTGCCTACAAAGCTTCTCAATAAGTTTCTTAAACTTTTGTTGACCACTTCTATTTGACCATCCGCTTGAGGGTGACTTACTAAACTAAACTGCAAAGGAGTACCCATTTTCTTCCAAAGAGTTTGTCAAAAATGACTCATGAACTTCACATCTTAATCTGAAGTTATGGTTTTTGAAATTTCATGAAAACATACAATTTCTTTGAAATACAAATTAGTTATGTGAGAAGCATCATTTGTTTTATGACATGGCACAAAATGAACCATTTTGGAAATCTGTCGACGACTACCATTACAAAGTCCTTTGGACTTTTAGTTCTTGACAAACCCAAAATAAAATCCATACTTACATCCATCCAAGAAGCTTCAGGAATGGGTAATTGTTTATACATACCAGTGTTTTGATTTTCAATCTTAGTAGTGTAGTAAGTATGGCACCTTTGAATATGTCGAATGACATCTCGTTCCAGCTTGGGCCAATAAAATTTTTCTTTTACAAAAGCCAATGTTTTGTCTCTCTCAAAATGTCTAGCTAATCCTCTACTATGAGCTTCCCAAATAATAGATTGGTATAAAGAACATTGAGGGATGCACCGTTGGTTACCTTTGAAAGGATACCTTTCTTGTTGATGAAATTGTTGATAAGGATGTTGAGAGTTGGACTTCCACATCTCACCAAATTCAAGATCTTTCTCATACAATTCTTTCACAACTTTGAAACCAACAACCTTTAATTGTAAGGTAAAGAGAATAGTAAGGCGACGACTTAAAGCATCATCTACATTGTTTTGTACACTTGACTTATGCTTGACGAAAATTGGAAAGGCTTGAAAAAACTTACTCAAAGCTGCATGTCGGCAATTAAGCTTGTGTCGAGAGCTGAGATGTTTGAGAGCTTCATGGTCAAAATACAAGACGAATTCCTTTGGTAACAAATAGTGGCTCCAATGGTCTAAAGCTCGAATAACGACACAAAAGTCTTTATCATACGTTGAGTATTTCACCTTTGCAATTAGTCATCCCTCTTGCGATAGAACAACACTAATACCTACATTGGAGGCATCACAATCAACTTCAAACACTAAATCAAAATTTAAAAGTGCAAGCATAAGAGCCTTAGTAATCCTCTCTTTCAATTCCTCAAAGCTACATTGTGCTTTAGTACTCTATATGAAATTATCGTGCTCAAGGCATTCAGTAAGTGGAGTCGATAAAAAGAGGTCAATCCATGAAAGCTTTGAATGTCATGAAGTGACTCTAGAACTGGCCAGTTGATAATAGCATCAACTTTACTTTTATCCACTTCAATTCCTTGGCTTGACACAACATATCCCTAGAAGATAACTTTGTTTGTCATAAACTCGCACTTCTTTAAGTTAGCAACATTTTGCACTCGAAGTACTTCAAGGATCTATGATAAATGTTCCAAATGCTGCTTCTAACTTTTACTATACACCAAAATATTGTCAAAATAAACCACAACAAACTTCCTAAAAAAAACGTGAAACACTTAGTTCACTAGGCTCAAAAAGGTGTTAGGTGCATTAGAGAGGTCAAATGGCATAACTGTCCATTCATATAACCTATCACAAGTTTTAAATGCAGTTTTTCATTTATCTCCATGTCACATTTGAATGGAAAAATAATAGCACCATGCAATTAATCCAACAAATCATCAAGTTTAGGAATGGGAAAATGATACTTAATGGTGATTTTGTTCACGACATGACTATCAATGCAAATATGCCATGTTCCATCATTTTTTGGAACTAATAAAGTAGGAATAGCACAAGGGCTAACACTTTCTCTTACCAAGCCTTTCTCTAACAACTGTTTGACTTGACGTTATAACTCCTAATGCTCTTGTGAACTCATACAATAAGCAGGCTTGTTTGAAATTACAGAACTAGGAATGAGATTGATGGCATGTTGGATATCTCGAATTGGTGGCAATCCGTGGGGTATCTCATCAGGTACAACATCAAAAAACTCCTTAATTATGGGCTTGACATCCTTGGGTAAGGATGAAGATATTTCATTTTCCTCACAAACTAATAAGAGGTATAAGAGGTTTAACTCATGATAAGTTTTGTTTAGGCTAGATATAAAGATGAATGTTTTATCTTCCTTTTATCTTTTTGGCTACTCTTCAGGCTTTAGTGGAGTCCACATAATATTTACTCAATCCTTGATGAAGCAATAAGTATTCTTGTATCGATCATGGTGAGCTCGACGATCATATTGCCATGGGCATCCCACCAACAGATGACATGCATTCATTGGGATAACACCATACTAGACTTCATCTTGATATTTATTTTCAATAGAGAATTGAACACAACAATGCTTTGTTACCTTAACGTCATTTCCTTTTCTCAGCCATTGTAACTTGTAATGATAAGGGTGTCTCTTATTTGGAAGCTTTAGCTTTTCCACCATGTAGTTAGCAACAACATTATCATAGTTTCTAGTATCAATAATGACATTGCAAACGTTCCTTTAAGTTGTGCACCTTGCACAGAAGATGTTATGGCAAAACTAACTTTCATTTTCAGTTATTATAGCAGTGTCGAGGTTACAACAAACAACAAGAGCTTATCCATGATTAGCAATAACTTCTTCTGTCTCATCTTCATTGAATATTTCTAGTTCATCCTCTACTTCTTTCATAATAAATTCTTCTATAACTTCTTCTTCTACTAAAGAGATAATTCTTTGATTTGTACAATCAGAAGCAATACGCCTAAATCCTTGACATTTGAAGCACTTCTTGTTGATGTTAGAAGCACGAGTAGAAGAAATGTCTTTATTATTATTGCTTGCAGTTTTAGAAAAGTTTACCTTTGGAGGCAGAAAGGTTACCAAACTTTGTCTCCCATAATTTGAGGTAGAATCTTTTTGTCTAAATGAACTCATTGAGTTTTTTCGTGATCGTTATTTCTTGACTTTTACTGCTAATCTGATGACATCATTTAATTTCCAATATGGTTGTAGTTGAACAACATCTATAATTTCAACATTGAGACCTCCAAGATAATGAGCTACAGTTTGCTATTCAAGTTCTTGGACTTCGCACTACATGTAAAGTTGCTAGAACTCCAATATATATTCTTCCACCAACATTATTCTTTGTCTCAAGTTATGAAATTTCATAAAAATTACTTGTCTGTAGTGCTCAGAAGGAACTTACGCTTGAGTTCCTAACACATCTTATTCCATGTTCTGAACTTGTTATGACCTTCCCTTTCTCATTATTGTTTGAGGTTTTCTCACCAGATAGAGGCATGCTTCTTCAATTTAATAATAGCAAGCTTCACACATTTTTCATCAAGAACATCTGTGAGCTCAAAAACTCTTTCCACTATGTAGAGTTAGTCAAGAAAATCATGAAGGTGAAGCCTTCCTTCAAACTCAAGAATGTCTACCTTGATTCCTAAATCTCTATTAGCAGCAATTCTTGGACGATGTAGAGGTACTTCTTTATTAAAAGATGATTCTTGATGGAAAGAATTGGTATTATTCTGTTCATCACTGAAGCTATTATTGTTGATTTGAGTAGCATCACGTCTAGCAAGTTGCTCTTGTAATTCTTGCACTTGGCGACGTAATTCCTCTACCTTGATTTTGTGAGCATCTCCTTACCGATTTTGGCATCTTGATGGCATTTTGTTGGATCAAATAATAAAAACAATTATAACAATGGTGATATTGCGAGGACTTGGTGATGATGATGTGGTGATGCACAGAAAAAAAATGATGACAACTATAAAAAAATAACAAACAAAATTACCCGAACAAGGAGAGTAAAAACCCGACAACAAACCCCAATTACGCAACGACAATGATCTTCCACTCTAATACCAAACTGATGCTGGAGCATTGTGAAGACAACTAGACGTTATGAAATACACCAATTATGGTGAGGTTAGAAACCTCACTAAGGTAAACACCAATCTTGACAAGGTTAGAAAACCCCACTAAGGTGAATAATGACCAAAATCCCATTTTAGTTGCCCAATCCAAAAATATTAAAATCTCTTTCTCTTCTGAAAATAGCCTAGAGATAGTAAACACTCTTGAGAAATAATTCTTTATTAATTCTCAACTTCAATGTCTCTAACAATTAAGCCAAGAAGGCTTTATATAACTATTCCTAAAGAAGAAAGTCTTTTAATTTTCTCATGTGATATTTTTACAATTTCTAAATAAATAAATAAGAAAATAACTTAATCTAAACTTCATTGGAATACAAGTAAAGTAAAAAACAAAAAAACCAAAACCTAACCTAACTTAATGTGTAAATAACCTAAATATTATACTCCTGTATCATAATCTTACACAAATTAATTGGTTATGGATACAAACAAGGTGTAGTCCATACTGAGCTCAGAAGTTGGAACTTGTTTTAATTTCCTATCTCAAAGCCAAGTTATATCAAAACTCAAATTTTGCAAGTTTCTATAGTGAGATTGACTATGTTCTTATCATCAAAAGTAATTTTGTGCAAAAACAATTGCCTTATTGTTCAAAGGTATCAAATATGTTTCCATGGCATCTGCCCAGTGAATCAGATTAATGATTGTACTAGGCAATTTCAAATCTAGTTTTGCTCAGTTTGATATATATATCCAATGTATCATCAACTTCAACTGATGTTAGGTTCACAATCTATTAGGATATCTTCAGTGGGGGAAGTGAGACATCGTCAACAATTATGGACTGGGCAATGTCAGAAATGCTGAAAAATCCAAGGGTGCTAAGAAAGGCACAAGATGAGGTAAGACAGGTCTTTCACGGAAAAGGGGATGTGGATGAAGCAAGCATACATGAATTAAAATACTTGGCATTAGTAATCAAGGAAACCCTGAGGCTACACCCTTCTTCGCTTCTGTTATTTCCAAGAGAAAGCCGAGAGAATTGTGAAATTATGGGACACTAGGTACCGGTCAAGACCAATATCATAATCAACGTGCGGGCAATAGAGAGAGATCCAAAGCATTGGAATGAACCTAAAACATTTTACCCTGAAAGGTTCCTGAATGCTTCCACTGATTTTAAAGGAAACTATTTTGGGTTTATCCCATTTGGCGCAAGAAGAAGGATGTGTCTAGGCATCTTGTTTGCACTCCCTAACATTGAGTTGCCTCTGGCAAAATTGCTTTACCATTTTGACTGGAAGCTTCCTAGTGGAATGAGCCATGAAAATCTAGATATGACTGAGAGCTTTGGTGCGACTGTCAGAAGGAAAGATGATTTAATCTTAATTCCCACCACTCATAGCCATTCATCTGCTGAATGGTAATTCTCTTTGGACTGCATCTTAGTTATAGAAGTAGAGATGTTATTGTCTCAATAAAGCTTGGAGAACATGTGAACAAGACTGCAAGCAGAACATGTTCTAGGTGGCAAAACTTTCTGTTCTGACAGATCTGTGAATATTGTTGTATCTATTTCTTTGGACGGAATTGATAGACTAGTAACATGTTTTAGTTAATAGAACTACTGTTTTACTAACAATTTTTTTTCCTCAAATTTTCTTTTCTTTGATCATTCATCATGAAGCTCTTTTTATTTCAAAAAGGTTAATTAATTTTTTTTACGTTAAAAAAAAAACATTTTGACTCTAGTAGATAACAAGAAGAAGAAATAATAACAATATGTGTACGTGCACACACATGTATTTGTATATCAAGAACATACACCGTTTGACACTTCGATCACGAGAATTTAAAAGTAATTTTGAAAGATATAAGGCATGATCATAAAACTCATAAAAGATGAGTAAATGTCTAAGATTTTACTTTTATAACAGAAACATGACTATACTTTGCGTATGCGAATTTGCGTATGGGACATCTTTTCCATGTGGCGGGGGTTGTGGAGCAAAGTATACCCCATGGAACCAAAAGGTTCACGTGGAGTTCGAACTAGGCCAAATAATTTAGCAGACAGTAGCGAAGGTTTGACATGTGACATACGACACCAACCAAATGAATTCGAATCTTACTTTTTAGGTATGAAGATTATGTATCAACCAAAGTTAAATGCTCAATTGCGAGTTGTTGAAAATATTTATGATGGGAAATTTCCTTTTTATGATTTGAGATAGAAACAAAAGAGTTTATATTTCGGCTCTTTATGACTAAAGGATATATACATTTATTATGTGATAAAATGTTTGAATATCATATAATAGAATATTAAACAATGTGTGGTGAGAGATTGAAAGTCCAACTTAATATATCATTGCAATAATGTGTAACACGTATATTTTAATTTAATTTTTTTCATAATCTAATTCATGAATCTCGTGACAATGCTACTATTTACGGTCATGCGTAAGGATCAAGAAATTTTTGTTTCTTTGTTGGGGAAATTGTCAAAGAAAGGAGAGAATTTGAATTTCTAAACCTCATCAATTTCTTCAAGAAATTTAATAGTAACTCTTAGCTAGACCAAGTCTTAATTGTTTAAATCGATAAATCAATTGGTAATAAATGAACATTAATTCAATTATAATATAATTTCGTGATGGTAAATTTGAAAATAATGAAATAAGAAAATACACGTAGGTTGCAAGGAAATTGGTTTTCGACCACACGCACAACATGCTATCCCCTGTTGTGTACTCAGACCAGACATGTTAAAGATCAATGTGGGGGCTCTTGCACTATATTCACAGACAGGACACTTAATCTTCGTTTTTTTTTTCTTTTTTTGTCTTTTTTTTAATGTAGAAAGAAAATGACACAACAACTACCAATCTCTTGCATAATTCGCTTGGAAATGACAAATTAGCCTTGTTTCTTTGACAAATTTGGGGGTGAGATGAACAAAAACACATTGGTAGAGGTAAAATCAATTTTCTTAACGCGTGAATCGTCTTGCACTATATTCACAGACAGGACACTTAATCTTCGTTTTTTTTTTCTTTTTTTGTCTTTTTTTTTTAATGTAGAAAGAAAATGACACAACAACTACCAATCTCTTGCATAATTCGCTTGGAAATGACAAATGAGCCTTGTTTCGTTGACAAATTTGGGGGTGAGATGAACAAAAACACATTGGTAGGGGTAAAGTCAATTTTCTTAACGCGTGAATCGGCACTTATTTTGTACTTATTTCTGTTCAATTCATGATTAGGAAATTAGTAGTTTTTTTTCTGTTTATCATTTGTAATTTCAATTTTTTTTACATGACAGCTTATAATTTTTTCTCAATTATAAGAGCTTAATACATTTGTTTTGTCTAATAAAATTATCAAAATACCTTCAATTCAAACAATCTAATCTCTTGTGAAAATAGAAGTCATTCATAAACTACTAATTAAAATAAGAAACCAAACTTATCGTATAGGAAAAGTTGAAATCACCCAATATGAAAATAAATTTTAATCGTTGATTTTCTTTTATACAGATTCAATTATTTTGATGCCTCCACTTATCATAACTCATCTTGTATTTTTTTTTTTTTTGAAAATTAGAAGAGTTCATTCCGGAGAGGGTAATTCATATACAAACACTGAGAGTAAAACTGATGAGAACATCAGATCTTGTGCAAATTATTTATTTCAAGAAAATTTTGCAGCCCAAGATCTAACGAATTAATAGTACTAAGCACCACTTTTTCAACCCACCAAATTAGTTCTATCAATAATTATGAACGCTCTCTACAATTTCTTCCGTGCAATATTTCTTCTTCTTAGTACTTTTCGACTTTGAAATCTCGCTGGTAACTTAAAAATTGCAAGCAATAGATCTAATTAGAGTTTTGTGGTGTAGAATAAATATAAACACTTGTGAAACATATGAAGAGGAGATAAAGGTCGACATCAAATCCTTAGTTTTGATTATGATTGAACATATATCATACGTCCATATTACCCCAACATAGAGAGCCAATTTAATTTGGATTTGATCCTTAATTTGCATTATTAATTTGCTTGTCAAATTCAAGAGTTAGAAAATCCTACTCGCATGCTTTGATGATTGGTTCTACATCTGTACACTTGTTGGTGTGAAACTATTGACTAAGATCAGTAGTTTTTCCATGGAGGAGAACAAAATGACGGCCATGTATATATACTTGCATAATTCTCTCGTATTCTTGCTTATCACAAAGCTGTATCCTCACCATTTCAATACAAAAAATGGAGCTTGAGTTTCCTCCATTCTCCATCCTCCTCACCACCCTCCTCTTCCTATCCATGATTGCTAGAGTGGGCAAGGCTTTGAAAGATAAGAAGCCATCCCAAAGGCTGCCTCCAGGGCCATGGAAACTACCCTTCATAGGAAATATTCACCAGCTTGGTGGCTCACTACCCCATTGCACGTTAAGAAACCTGTCACTCAAGCATGGCCCCTTAATGCACCTACAGCTTGGAGCAGTCTCCACAGTTGTTATATCGTCACCTGAATTTGCTAAGGAAGCAATGAGGAAAAACGATGTTACTTTTGCTTCCAGGCCATATCAGCTTGCTCCCGGGATCATATCTTATGATTGTACAAACATTGTCTTCTCCCCTTATGGCAGTTACTGGAAGCAGCTTCGAAAGATTTGTGTGATGGAACTCTTGAGTTCACAACGGGTGAAATCATTCAAAAGAGTTAGAGAAGAAATAGTTTCCAGTCTAATCAAGATCATGTCTTCAAGCCCAAGTACACCAATCAATCTTAGTGAAAAGATTTTTTCGTTGACATATGGCATAACGGCAAAAGTGGCCTTTGGTTCAAAATGCAAAGGACAGGAAACATTCGTATCTATCATCACTGAAGTTAATAAGCTGGCAACAGGCCTCACCCTTGCAGATTTTTACCCTTCAGTTAAAGCACTTCAGATGATCAGTGGAATCAGGCCAAAGCTCGAGAAGCTACACCGAGAAGCTGATGGAATACTTGAAAATGTCATTGCTGAGCATAAAAAGAGGCTTGGAAAAGAAAATGGCAGCGGTGGAGACGACAAAGACATAGTTGATATACTTTTAGACCTTCAAGAGAACGGCAACCTTGACTTCCCCCTATCTGCCAACAACATCAAATCAGTCATACTGGTATATAACTATTTCTTGTCTTTTTTGTTATTTCAAGCTTCAGCAATTAATACAATAACTATTCGTTTGGCACCATAACTAAAAATTCAATATCCACTTTCAGGACATATTTGCTGCAGGAAGTGAAACATCATCAACAATTGTTGAATGGGCGATGTCAGAACTGCTGAAGAATCCAAGATCAATGGAAAAGGCTAAAGCTGAGGTGAGAGATGTCTTTAAAGGCAAAGGATATGTGGATGAAGAAAGCTTTCATGAACTTAAGTTCCTCAAATCAGTTCTTAAGGAAACATTAAGGCTGCACAATCCTGTGCCTTTGATACCAAGGGAATGCCGTGAGAACTGTAAGCTTGGTGGATATGAGATACCTGTGAAGACTAAAGTCCTGATCAATTCATGGGCAATTACAAGGGATCCTAGACACTGGAGTGAACCCGATAAATTTAATCCTGAAAGGTTCCTCAATAGCTCACTTGACTATAAAGGAACAGATTTCCAATATATTCCATTTGGTGCAGGAAGGAGGATATGTCCAGGCATATCATTTGCCCTTGCTAATATTGAAATGCAACTTGCCCAATTCTTGTACCATTTTGATTGGAAGCTCCCCAATGGAATGAAGTATGAAGAACTCGACATGACAGATGCACCTGGTTTAACAATAAGGAGGAAACACGACCTGTTTGCGATTCCAATTCCTTATCATCCTTTTCCCTCTTGAATAAAACAAAGTATCAGATGTTCATTTGGCTAAAATTTGTTTAAGCCATTGTGATATATTGTTCTAGTACTACTAAGGTCTTTGTTCTGTTAAATTATGGCATAGTCTATAAGGGTTAAAGCTTGGTTGTTGTATGGTAAACCGTAATGAATTAAGGCTTATGTCTTGCAAAGTAAAGAGCTCTTCTGTTGTTTGGAATGCAAGAATATAACATGGGAAAGGAGAAACTGACAAAAGCAAATGCAGACATTGTTTAGTTCGCCAAGTTTGGCTGTTAGAGTCAAAAAAGGTTGCTCTCTAAGCCTCGCTATCAAGGTCCTAGACTGAATCCCCACAAAAAAACAAGTTTGTCTTTAATTACTTGGTGTAAGAAAACAAACAAAAATTCAAGCTATGAATTCTTTATTTTATTTGAAGCAAAGCTAAAATGAAGAAGCATCAAGAACACAAATAAATAAAGAACTATCATGGCAATGACATCTGTTATTGGTCACAATGAAAAGTAATGCAAGTACTCTCCTTCTTTCCTCATCATTTAAGCTGTTCAAAGATTGATACCCACTACTTAAATCTTATTCAAAGGGTCCTGCATACATATTTATAAAGATATAGTTGATAGATTAATATTATTCTTGACAATAATTAAGATTAAATCGCATGTCTTAAGAGGCCAGGAATGTGAATGTTCATCATGTAATCCTCCCAATCAATACTCTTGGAATCGAAGTCAAATGCACCCATATCAATGCCTCTCCCTTGAGCCACCATTCGCAACTTGTCTAAGTTTGTGTCACTAAAGCTGTATAGGGAGAAAAGAACATTTAAAACAATTTAATTAGAGATTAAAACAATTAAATTGTTAAGCCAAATGCAAGAATTTTGAAGTAATTAATGAACCATATACATACTTACTTGCCCTTAAAGAACACATAAGGTTTGTAAAATTCTGCCAACCGCATTGCAAACCTGATTTTGCGATTAAGGTCCGTGTAAACTTGCCTAAAATACTGGCAACTAAGGATGTTCACCAAATACAACACCTTTACAAATTAGAAACATAAAAAAGAAATTATAATAAGATATGGGAATTTCTTAATAAATTATTTTAAAAAATTTAAATAAATATTTATTTTTTCTATTACGTTTAATCAAGTCGTTATACTTTTATTTTGAGTCAAATAGATTCCTATAGTTAAGAGGTAACTAATTACCTTTAATCAAAACGTCACACGTTGTTTTAAGCCACATGATGATGACATGAAAAATACCCCATTATCATGCCATCATATTATATTAAAATGTTACGTCACTATTTGTTATGACATTTCAGCATGTCTGTGATGTTAACATCATGTAACATAAAATTACATCAAACGTTTTAATTAATGATAATTAGTTAACCATTAGTTCTAAAAACTTATTTGATTCAAAATAAAAATTTAAGTGTTTGATTGAATGCAATAAAAGTATAATAATTTATTTGATTTTTTCTGAATAGTTCAAAGACACTTTAGATAATATGCCAAAATAAAAATTAAGATTGTGACAAACCTTTAATAGGAACGCATATTTAACCCACATGTATAGAAAAATTCCATTGACTGTGCTCAAGAGTGTTGCTTTACGAGCTTTAACTCTTTGTCTGTTTTATTAGTCCATGGATTTTCAGTGAAATAACAATATAAAAATTTTCAGTGAACATTAACATGTTATTTTAATATGTCATGTCACTATCTGTTATGTCATATCAGCATACTCTATCAACACTATATGATATAAAATGATATGTAACGTTTTATATCATGACGGGTAATTAACCATCAGTTTTATGGACATATTTGGCCTGAAACAAAAGCATAATAGTTTGAATGAATGCAATTAGAAAGAAAATAATTGATTTGAATTTTTTGAATAGTTCAAAGCCCCTTTAAATATTATGTCAAAATAAAAATTAAGAATGTAACAAACCTTCAATGGAAACAGATATTTAGTCCACATGTATAGAAAATATCCATTGATTGTGCCCAACACTGTGAGTTTACGAACTTTAACTCTTTGTCCGTGTCTATTAGACCATGGGTTTTTAGTGAAATAACGGTATGCAAATATTGCAAGATCCTCGATTTTTATAGGATTTTTCAATGAGGAGCTAACATGGTAAATGATCTGACAAGATTGATGATTTGTGTGAACTGCCATGGCCACGACCATTGCATTTACCACCATGTCTGCCGGTATCTGCATAAATTTTGAAATTCACGTTTTTCACTTGCAATTAGACCCAGCTATAGGAAGAAAATGGTTTATGTTATCCAGAGATTAAAAGAACTCACCACATCAAGGACAGAGTTAGGATAGCCAGGAAAACATGTTAATTTCCCCTTGCCATAACTCACAATGACGCTATCTATAGTTCTGTAGTAAAAAAAATTAATTAGTTATTATTCTATATATACACAGTCAATAAATTGCATTAATGAAATATAATCAAATATCATAAAAATTTGAAGTTGCAATTTGGCCATGGTAATTACCTCACACATTCAATCCAGCCAGAGAAGGGTTCTTTATAAGTGCTTCCAATCATGGTAGGGCGGATAATGACGAGAGGCAAATCTCCTTTGAAGTTCCCTAAAAGTATCTCTCCCATTGCCTTTGTAAACACATATGTGTTAGGCCACCCATACAGTTTTGCCCTGTATTCATAACAAACAAGGTTTATCATCGTTTTCTTTTTACCTTTTTTTTTTTTTTTACTTTAAGAAACCGTTCACCGTTGAAGGTGAGAGAGGAACCTTTGGAGACCCAATTCCATCTTTTCTGATTTTATTACTTCGTCTGGGGCATGTTGGAATGGCAACTCATCTAATTTTTCCTCTACAATTCTCTTCTCTTCTGTAATGTCTAATTTACATGTTTTCAACAGTGTGTCATCCACGGAAAAAGGTTTCTCTAATATGATTCCTGCTTGTTCACCGCACACGTAGGCTAAAAGAAAATTATGATCAAAAAGCACGATTGTCAATCTTAATTCATCTCTGATATATGTACTGAGTGTACTAAAATTTAACTATGTATATAGCTAATTTCAATTGCTAATTAATCAAGAACTATCAGTTTCATATTCACCAGTTGATGTGTGGAGAAACAGCTTCATCTTATCGCATTTCTTTGCAAACCTCAAAACGTTGAGAGCTCCAAACGTATTGATGGCCAATGCAACATCATACCTTGAAAAATAAGAGGAAAGAAGAAAAGAAAAGCGAGGAATTATTGGCAAAATTATGTTCTTAAAACATACTCCTACAATTCAAATATGAGGATTCTAAATTACCTTTCATTGAATCCTGTTGTGGCAGCAACATGTACTACAATTTCTATTTCTTTCAACATTTGTTCACTTAATTTTGATTCATTCACCCCCAGGTTTTCAGAAGAGATATCGTCAGGCACTGCTATCACCTTACTTGATATAAAGAAATCAAATTCTGAACCCCAATTGTCTCGAAGAATCTTAAACAATTCTGTATCTATGATCTACATAAAAATTAAGACGTGTAAGTTTTTTTTTTTTTTTTGGTTTTTGTGAATTTGAAAATTGAATTTTATATCGCGTGTAACAAATTAGATCATAATAAGAATTTTAATTTTAAATTTAGTATGAATTATATGATAGAACGGCAGTAATTACGAATATGACTTTTATGATTATCGTAAAATTGTTTGAATTATGGAACTTAAAATTCACTATATACCTCACTATGCAAGCGTTTCGTGGCAGATTGAGCATCTGCAGCCCTCAAAAGAAGATAGAGCTTATTCACATTTGGCTGAATCCTTAAAATCTTCTCGACAAAGACTGAAACCGGAGTTGAGAATAAAATCATTAAGTAAAACGAAAATGACTAATTATATTGTGTCTTAAATGAAATCATCATCCTTGGCTTTGTAAGAGAGAGAGAGAGAGTACTCTTTGCCAAAAATCCAGTTGCACCAGTGACTAAAATAGTTTTGCCTTGAAGAAACTTGACAACATGATCCAACTCCATATTCATGTCTGAGAACCCAAAAAGAAATCAAATTAAAGAAGTAATTTTTTTGTAATATTTATTGACATAAAATTCAATATTTGATAGAAGAAAAGATAAGATAAATATATCCTTCCCAACATGTAAATTGCACTGTTTAATGATAATTTGGAAGTGTTGAAAATAATATTAATTAAAGTTGAAAAAGAATATAACATGTGACATCACCTTGATTTTGGAATTTCTTGTCCCCTGTTTTCGTTTTTTGCTTTGCCCGTTCTTCCTCTTCTTCTGAGTTCTAAGAGGTATTTATAGGAGAGAACCAGAGCTGTCGATGGTAATGGAAAACCCCCATTTTGGTGCCCTTAGGTCAAAGCTTTTGAGCAATGAACGAAGTTATGGCAACTGAGGGTACAATTTCATGTGTAGCCTTTCCTCTCTGATCTCTCTTTCTCTCTATTGAGTACTTCAATCCCAAGGTTTAATTTCTACCTAATTTAGGGGCATGCTAGAGGGAAGCTTGAGCCAACAGAATGTGGAGGAGTGTTAAGGGATTCTAATGGGTATGTTATTCCTGTTTTCTTTAAACTCTTGGTGTCCAAGGCTCAAATTATGCTGAACTGATGGCTATTAAAAAGGCAATTCAATTATTTGTTCCTTCTTCGTGAGTTGGAACAAAATGATTTTACATCGAACAAGACTCTAAGGTAGCTCTTTTTGGGGCTTTTGTAATGACATTTTTAATAAGATTGATAGTTTGAGAAATTGTATTGGAGATATTATATTTGTACACACATTCTCCTTTAATGGGCTGTGCAGGTCTGGGGATTGCCACGAGTGGAAGGTCTTAAAGTACATTCTCCTTCTCATGATGGTGTAGGGAAGGGTTGGGTTAAGAGACGAGGAGGATGCTTTTTCTTGCTTTTGGTTTTCCGCAACATGCTATTCCTGTTTTGGACCACCTGTGCATGTTTGGTGTGGGTTGATCTGCTAGATCTTTCGTGGAGGCTTGTGTTGCTTTTGTGCATGGTGTGTTATGCTCTGAATTGAAACTTTTGGTTTGTAAAAAATAAAAAAGAAAAAAAAACAAAAACAAAAATAACAAATCATCAATTGTTCTGGAACTCATAATCATCCTATGGTTTTGTTTTTCAACATTTGTTCTTGTTGTCTCTGTCTCGAAGGTTCTGCTTCAATGGGCAGAAGACGGTTCTTTGGGATCCTCGGTGGAAGGTTGCTCTAAGGAGGTGGATGGATGGAATTCGTAGGAAGTGGAGGTGGGGGGTAGCAGGCAGGGGGTTTTGACTCGAATGTCGCTGCGATGGTGTGGGGGGTGGGGGAGGCCTGAAGTGTGAGGAGTGCTCTGCTGGATGTCCTGCTGCTTGTAAGAGGGGGTTGGACGGGGGGAAAGGCTCTGTGGTACCTTCTGCCTTGCCGCAGGCCGGGTGCATGCGTGGTGCTACCGTCTTTTCTGTTGATGGGATCCTTTGGAGATTGATGCCAAAAAAGTCTAGCAAATAACTAAAGACTTTAAATGGCACGACGGTTTAATGCTAATAAAAGCACTTTTCAAAAAAAACTGATACTTTTCTTTCTACCCTTAAATTTTCTTTTCCTTTCTCTTTGTAAGTTAAACAAATAAGACAATTTTATTTTATTCACAAGTTAACGTAAGATTGATTAATTACTAAGAAGCTAGTCAAACGAAATAATTAATGTTAGGTTTGGCCATTTATTCCGTGACAAAATGATAGGTTAACGTAGTGGAAAACCCCCCCATTTTGGTGCCCTTAGGCCACTGGTTTTGAGCAATGAATAAAGTTATGTCAACCGATGGTCTTATTTCATGTATGGCCTTTCTTTTCTGAAATTGGGTACTTCAATGCGAACATAAAGTTAGGTTTAATTTCTACCTAATTTAGGGGCAAGCTAGAGGGAAGCCCGAGCCAGCAGAATGTGGAGGTGGATTCCAATGGGTATATTAAGCAAGTGCAGACATTGTTCAGTTAGTCAAGTTTGGCTCTCAGAGTAAACAAGCATGCTCTCTAGCAATCCCTATAGAGGTCTTAGAGGAATCCCCTCAAAAAAATATTGTCTTTCATTACTTGGAGTAAGAAAACAAACAAAAATTCAGACTGTGAATTCTTTATTTTATTTTGAAGCAAAGATAATGAAGAAGTATCAAGTACACAAATAAACAAAGAACTATCAAGGCAATAATATCTGATATTGGTCACAATGAAACGTAATGCAAGCACTCCTCCTTCTTTCCTCATCATATGTTAAGCTGTTTAAAGCTTGATGCGTACCCTCTACTTAAATCCTATTGAAATAATTTTATTATTTTGACAATAATTAAGATTTAATCGCATGTCTTAAGAGGCCAGGAATGTGAATGTTCATCATGTCTTAAGAGAAGTTCTAATAAAAAATACAAGACATAATGTTTTAAGAAACACTTAAATTATTCAAAAAAATTTAAATGAACTTTTATTTTTTTATTACGTTCAATTAAGTCTCTGTATTTTTCTTTTGAATCAAATATATCCTTAACTGCCATTAATCAAAACATCACATGTTATTTTATGTCACGTGATGCTAACGTGGCGTTGAGATAGAAAGTGAAAATTATCACGTGACTATACCATCATGTCATATTAGTATATCATGTCACTATTTGTTATGACATGTTAATATACCATGTCAACATTACGTGATATAAAATGATATGTAATATTTTTTTTTTGAAATGTGAGATATGTAATGTTTTAACTAATAACAGTTAATTAGCCATTAGTTTCATGAATTTATTTAGTTCAAAACAAAAGTATAACAGTTTTAATAAATGCAATAAAAACATAAAAATTGATTTGAATATTTCTAAATAGTTCAGAGTCCTTTTAGATATGATGTCAAAATAAAAATTAAGACTGTAGCAAACCTTCAATGGAAACACATATTTAGTCCACATGTAGAGAAAATATCCATTGATTGTGGTCAACACTGTGAGTTTACAAACTTTAACTTTTTGTTCGTTTCTATCAGACCATGGGTTTTCAGTGAAATAATGATATACAAATTTGCAAAGATCCCCGAGTTTTATAGGATTGTTCAATGAGGAGCTAACATGGTAAATGGTTTGACCAGATTAATGATTTATGTGAACTACCATGGCCACGTGTCATAAGGAAAGTGTTTCTATCTCACATCGGACAGGAACGGGAGATCTTAGACTCTTTATAAGCAGGTGTGCTGCACACCGTCATAAACGCGTTTATAAGGGAGAGAATAATGACCCCGTGACACACAACCATTGCATTTACCATCGTGTCTGCCGGCATCTGCATAAATTTTGAAATTCACGTTTTTCACTTGCAATTAGACCCAGCTATATATAGGGAGAAAATGGTATATGTTTTCTAGAGATTAAATATTCTCACCAAATCGAGGGCAGAGTTACGATAGCGAGGAAAACATGTTAATTTCCCGTCGCCATAACTCACAATGACGCTATCTATAGTTCTGTAGTACCATAAAAATTAATGAGTCATTATTCTATATATATGACGTTAATGGAAGCAATAAATTGCATTAATGAAATATATTAATAATTTTAAATCAAATATGATAAAAATTTTGAAGTTGCAATTTGGTCATGGTAATTACCTCCCACCTTCAATCCAGCCACGGAAGGGTTCTTTATAAGTGCTTGTTGCAATCATGGTGGGGCGGATAATGACGAGAGGCAAATCTCCTTTGAAGTTCCCTAAAAGCATGTCTCCCATTGCCTTTGTAAACACATATGTGTTAGGCCACCCATGCAAGTTTGCCCTGTATTCATAAGAACCAAGGTTTACCATTATTTTCTTTTTCTTTTCTTTTTTTCTTAAATAAGATATCATCCACACAATTCAAGGTGAAGTGGAAATGATGAGAGTGTGGGAGAAACCTTTTGAGGCCGAATTCCTTCATTCCTGATTTTATTTCTTCGTTTGGGGCATGTTGGAATCGCAGTTCATCTAATTTTTCCTCTACAATTCTCTTTTCTTTAGTAATGTCTAATTTACATGTTTTCGACAAAGTGTCATCCACAGAAAATGGTTTTTCTAATATAATTCCTGCTTGTTCACCGCACATGTAGGCTAAAAGAAAATTATAATAAAAAAGGCATGATTGTCAATCTTAATTTATCTCCAATATATGTTCTGAATGCACTAAAATTTAGCTATGTATATAACTAATATCAACTACTAATTAATGAAGAACGGTCAATTAATTTCATATTCACCAGTTGATGTGTGGAGAAACAGCTTCATCTTATCGCATTTCTTTGCAAACCTCAAAACGTTGAGAGCTCCAAACGTATTGATGGCCAATGCAACCTCATACCTTGAAAAATAAGAGGAAAGAAGAAAGGAAAGGTGGCAGCAGTTGGAAAAATTATAGGCAAAATTATGTTCTTAAGACCTACTCCTATTATTTGAATACGAGGATTCTAAATTACCTTTCATTGAATCCTGTTCTGGCAGCAACATGTACTACAATTTCTATTTCTTTCAACATATGTTCTCTTAATTTCGATTCATTTAGCCCGAAGTTTTCAGATGAGATATCGCCTGACACTGCTATCACCTTGGTTGATATAAAGAGACCAAATTCTGAACCCCAACTGTCTCGAAGATTCTTAAACAATTCCGTGTTTATGATCTACATAAAAATTAATACACGTAACTATTTTTTTGTGAATTTGAAATTAAATTTTATATTACATGTAATAAATTATATTCAAAAAAAGAATTTTAATGTCAATTTTAGTATAAATCATATGATAGAATGGTAGTGATTACGAACATAACTTTCATGATTATCGTCCAATTGCCTGAATTTGTTAATGAAGTATGGAACTTAAAATTCATTAGATACCTCACTATGCAACCGTTTTGTGGCAGAATTAGCATCTGCAGCCGTACAAAGAAGATAGAGCTTATGCACATTCGGTTGAAGCCTTAATATCTTCTCCACAAAGACTGCAACCAGAGTTGAGAATTAAATCATTAAATAAAATTAATATGATTAATTATATTTTATTTTAAATTAAATCACCATCCTTGGCTTAGTAAGAGAAAGAGAGAGTACCCTTTGTCAAAAATCCAGTTGCACCAGTGACTAAAATAGTTTTGGCTTGAAGAAACTTGGCAACATTATCGAACTCCATATCCATGTCTGAGAACCCAAAAAAATTAAAGAAGTAACTTATCTATAGTATATATTGGAATAAAATGGGGTAAAATCCAATAATTTAATAGAAAAAAAAAAAAGATAAGAAAGCAATGTGTAATGATAATTTGAAAGTATTGAAAATAAAATTATTAAAGTCGAAAAATAATCTAACATGTGGACATCACCTACCTTGATTGTGGAATTTCTTTTCCCTTTTTCCCACCTATTTTTCCTTCTTCTTTTAGCTGTTTTTTCTCATCTTCTCTATGTGACTTTTAAGAGGTATTTATAAGGGATAAGAAAAGCTGTGCATGGTAGTGGAAAATCCCCCAATTTTGGTACCCTCAGGCCACTGCTTTTGAGCAATGGATGAAGTAACTATGGCAACCTTGGTCCTTGTTTCACGTGTGATATCACATCCCATGTTTGAATGTGAATGCAATTATTAACACTTTCATAAATATTTAAGTTAATCGATTTTAGTTATTAATGGAGTTTAAACTTTTAAAAATCACATAATTTAAATTTAAAAGATTATTCGACCAATAATATTTAGATCAAGATCGTTACACTATGTGATTTGGTTTAAACACATTGACTATAGCCAATTGAGGCGAGAAGTTGAAAGCAGGATAATTACCACAAATGAGGAAGATAAAAGAGAGATTTTTTACCCCATAAGTTCCTCAACATCCTGCAAGTAACAATAATTCAAAGGGAAACAATCAATCCATCTATTTAAAACATGTTGATTTCATGTATTCGTTCTTAGTTAAACATCAGTGACATGATAAAGAGATATATTACTAAATTGCTATCCTCCACGTATTCCACAAGCTGAGTGTCTTCTTAAGGTTGAGATATGCTAACAGTTAGATGTGCAGTTGTCACAGATAGTAAAAATGAGAAAAAGAGTACCTAAAAACAATTTGTATGAAGTTACCATCTTACTTTTCTCAGTCCATAAAGATAGTTTAAAGCTTATACAAGTAATTGCACATAAATAGTAGAGATGAATTTTAGATGCCTACCTTTATAATTTGAGAGATCAACCCAAGTAAGAGATGAGGCTACAATAAAAATAATCAAGATGAAAACCATCACATTATTAGAATATTTAATCCTAACTCGCATAGGTAACTGTTTAGCTGTAGTAACCCTTCCTTCAACCAAGTCTTGTGTGCCAATCTTTACATAACACCTAACCCAAGATATGAGGCTGCAATAAAAATAATCAAGATGAAAACCATCATATTATCAAAATATTTCGTCCTAACTCACATAGGAAACTATTTAGTTGTACTAACCCTTCCTTCAACCAAGTCCTATGTGCCAAAGTTTACCAAACACTTTTGAAGCAGAACAAGATGCAACAGATGCCTTGCCTATATGGTTATGAAGGTTTGCAATTAAGTTATGAGAATAATTGAATCATTTATTTTAGATTATCTTCTAAAGTAGGTTTTTAAGCACCCATGAAATAGTGCCACCTCGTATTTTTTGAAAGATATGTAATTAGTTTATCTATACTGACTAACTTAATTAACTTACCTTAATGAAGATTAAAATGAATAATCAACTTATATCATCAATAATTGCTTCACTGCTCCAACCTTACTCTGGCTTTCACCACCACTTTTCATTATCACTCCCATGCACATCAAATTCCTTGACTTAGAGCTGAGTCAATTTTAGGGGCTTTGTGTTCTAGATAAAGCCACCGGTGAGGATGAATATATGATAGGACTTACATGTCTTAAAAAATATCAAGTGGCATGATTTTAATGGGCACCTAAAAATCGACTTTATATGATCCTTATATAAGAGCAGGCGGTTCTAAATCAACTCTTATACAAACACTTTTCCGGATTGTTGAACCTGCAGAAGGCCAGATTATAATTGATGGTGTCAATATCTCATCAATTGGACAGCATGATTTGCGGTCAAGACGCAGCATCATTCCTCAGGATCCTACTACGTTTGGAGGGACTGTATGGAACAACTTGGATCCTCTTGAAGAGTACACAGAGGAACAGATTTGGGAGGTGGGTTCATTTCATTTTGATTAGGAGAGAGGAGAATTTCCAGTCTGTGCTATTTCTTTTGTAATAAGATGCATCTTTTATGATTGGAATTTGAAGTCTGATATGTATTAAGTGTCAACCTGGGGATGAAGTTAGAAAAAAGGATGGAAGGCTAGATTTCACAGATCTTGTTTTCTGTGATATAACGTAAAACTTGTTCAAAGTTTCCTAAGTTCCAATATTGAAAGAATTCTTTATTTCATTATGACACTGGTGCTGAAGTTAGCGAGAATGGAGAGAATTGGAGCATGGGTGAGAGGCAGCTGGTCTGTCTTGGGCTAGTGTACTCAAGAGAAGTAAGATCTTAGTGCTTGATGAAGCTACGGTATCCGTTGATGCAGCTACTGATAATCTGATTCAGAGTACCCTTAGGGAGCACTTCTCTGACTGTACTGTCATAACAATTGCCCACCGGATAACTTCTGTTCTTTGACAGTGATATGGTTCTGCTTCTGAGTCATGGTTAGTATAATTTGTGCAATTCAATGGTTTGCTTGTAGGATTTGTTGGGAGTTCAACTCATTTAAAACTTTTTAACTGTTGCAGGACTTATCAGAGTATGATTCTCCAGCTAGATTGCTTGAAAACAAGTCTTCCTCTTTTGCATAGCTTGTAGCAGACTACGCTGGGAGATCAGATTTGAGTTTGAAGAAGCTTGACTGAATCAGATTATGGAAAAATAACCATTACATTTGATTTTCACTCTATCTTAACAAAAGATCAACAGGATGAGGCAAACTTAGTTGCTCAAACAGCAATCGGATGAATCTATCCTGGCAATTGCATTTTTAATATTTGCTGTCAGAGAAGATGGAGAGAGAATATTGGACCATGGGGCAGAAGCAACTGCTAGTCTGTCTTGTCTCAGCAAGGATGCAGATCTCCTAGGCAACACTCTCATCAGATAACTACTGTTCTTGATAGTTAAAGTTTGTTTTTGACTTCCATTGGTAAAAACAAAAACTTGGTTTCAGGATGTATGAAGGAATATGATTCTCCTGCAATGTTGATGAATGATCTGAGACCAAATATTGGTTCCAACAACTGAGGACCGGATAACCAGAAAAAACACTGTTCTTGATCCTATTATTCCTGAAGCTTGTTAATGTCACATGGTTTCCAGTACTTTCCATTTATATTTTGACAGGTCATTTGGTTGCATTCCCAAGCACTTTCATTTTCAAATAGTTGTTGTTGGAAACAGGGAATGGAAGAAAAAGAATACTGTATTCCTCCATTGCTACCAAAGCAAAGTTGCGTTTTTCAACTCTTCCAAGTTTCTTGTCAAAGGAGAGGATAATAATTTATTCACATTATGCTCTTGACTCTTTGATCCTGATGCATGGCTTTTTTTTTTTCTTTGTTTTTTCTGTTTGGTTGCTCAGAAAGGTACAAACCCACTTTCCACAAGAGATTGCAAATCTCATACTTTGGGAGTAAAAACAATAATTTATTTTGCATACCATCCATGGGTTTAGTTTGGTAGCATGTCTTCCAATTGAGTGAACCCGAACTAGTTGCTGACTTGAACCTATTTTTATATTTGCTGTTTTGCCCCTAGGAAGACAGATTCTGACAAACAGAATCCCCACATTTTCGTAGTGAGCACACCATTCGAAGAAAAAACTGTGTGCTTTAGTACGACGTCGTTTTCTTTGTCTTTTTGCTGTTTTTGGTCAGCTGGCGGAACGGAAGTCTCCGGTTTGGTTCAGCGCCACGTGTCAGGACAATGACGGTTGAAAATTCCAACGGTTTCTATTGGAGTTTCCCGGGGGTTTTTTTTTTTTTTGTTTTGTAAAAATTTACTATTGGTTGTTTGGGAAATTTTTTTGAAATTATTTTAAATAACAAAAAACCTTGAAACCCAAAATTATTTTTTAATTTAGGAGGAATATTTATATTTTTTCTCTATTTATTATTATAATAATTTGAGTTATTATCACATAACGAATGAAAATAATGTTTTGTTAAAAAGGGTCAATAATTTTTTTTTAATCAGAAGAAAGGGCTATTTACTTTAAAATAATAATAAAAGTGGATTTTTTATTTATTTCTAGAAATTATAAAAATAACAAAAAGTTAGCAACTTTGAGCCAGGTTCATAGGATCAGATTATTATAATCTTATAAAGATTGATAAATGAAAGAAAGATTAATTCTTGAATTAACAGAAGGGTTTCTTTCCATTTTTATCTTTGTTGAGAAAGCAAAAACTTGTTGTAAAAGTCTTCATCAGACATTTTTCCATTACAAAAGAAGTGTTTTTTATTTTATTTTATTTTTTGGGGCTCTTCTTTTTGGTTAAATTTCTAATATCCATCTCTACAGAGTCATCTCTCATGTTTTGTCTCTCTCGCTCTCACTCTCTCAAATGTCACGCATTTCCCGGAAAGCCTCCAACCTTCTGGTTTTTGGACCATCTTTTGAGGCTTCAGCCTCCCTTCCCCTTTGCTCTCTCCGTCTCTCTCAAGTCTTGCTCTCCACGCATATCCCTTCCCCAAGTAATCTTCCTAATTTGACTCTCTCCACTTATCGCCCACTTTTGACTGTAATACTCCTTTTTAAGTCTTGTTTATATATAAACTCAAAAACAGAAACTTTCAGTCACTTACACAAGCAAGTATCTTCTCCAACACTGAAAACCCAAGTTTTTTCTTCACTAAGAAGTCCAAAAGAATGAAACTTTTTGCGTCGGAATCACCTCTGCTAATGAGTTCAGCTTCTAGTTTTGATTTTCTCCTAAAACCGATGTTTCTTCACTGGTTTTCTGCTTCATTGCACCTAGTTTTATTGCTTCTCTTGCTTGCCTTATGGGTAGTGAACAGAGTTAAAGAAGCTGGTGGGGAAGGATCAAAGGAGAGGTTAAGGCAAAGGAAGGTTTTATGGTATAAGCAAACTTTAGCTTGTTGTTTTATTGTATCAGCTTTCAATATTGTCTTGTGTTTGTTAAGTTATTTTTATTGGTATAGAAATGGTTGGTCTGAGGATAAGTTAGTGTCTCTTTCTGATTATGTGGTAAAAACACTTGCTTGGGGTGCAATGTGTGTTTATTTGCATTTCTCCAATTCGTGTGAGCAAAAGAAGTTCCCATTGTTATTGAGAATTTGGTGGGGCTTGTATTTTTTAATTTCTTGTTATTGTCTTGTTGTAGACGTTGTTCTTTACAACAAACATGTTTCTTTCCCGAGTCAGGACTTAGTATCCGATGTTTTTTCTGTTATTACTGGTTTGTTCCTATGTATTGTGTGGTTTTTTGGACGAAATGAGGGTGAAGATATCCTCCTTGAGGAGCCCCTTTTGAATGGAGATTCTAGTGTAGGTAATGGTGTAGAGTTTAATAAGAAAAAAGGAGGTGATACTGTAACCCCATATTCAAATGCTGGTATTTTCAGCATTCTTACATTTTCTTGGATGGGGCCTCTTATTGCTGCTGGCAATAAAAAACCTTTAGACCTTGAGGATGTTCCTCAGCTAGATAGCAGTGATAGTGTTGTTGGGGCTTTTCCAAATTTTAGAAACAGGCTTGAGTCAGCTGACAGTGATGGGAGTGGAGTTACTGCGCTTAAGCTGGTGAAGGCACTGTTCTTCTCAGCTTGGAAAGATATTCTTTGGACAGCTTTTTTCGCGTTTACGTGCACTGTGGCTTCATATGTTGGCCCATATCTCATTGACACTTTTGTTCAGTACCTGAATGGGCAGCGTGAGTTTAAAAATGAGGGGTATCTTCTGGTTATTTCTTTTTTTGTGGCAAAGCTAGTAGAGTGCTTATCACAGAGGCACTGGTTTTTTAAGTTGCAGCAAGTAGGAATTAGGCTGAGAGCAGTACTGGTAGCGATGATTTATAACAAGGGTTTAACCCTTTCGTGCCATTCAAAGCAGAGCCACACCAGTGGGGAGATCATCAATTTCATGACTGTCGATGCAGAGAGGGTGGGTGAGTTTAGTTGGTACATGCATGATCCATGGATGGTAGCTTTGCAAGTTGCTTTGGCCTTGGTGATCTTGTATAAAAACCTTGGACTAGCATCCATTGCAGCTTTTGTTGCAACAGTGCTTGTTATGTTGGCAAATATTCCTCTGGGGAAAATGCTAGAGAAGTTTCAGGACAAGTTGATGGAATCAAAAGATAAAAGGATGAAGGCAACATCAGAAATTTTAAGAAATATGAGAATTCTCAAACTTCAAGGGTGGGAAATGAAGTTTTTGTCAAGGATTATTGAACTCAGGAATGTTGAGGAAGGATGGTTGAAAAGATTTGTTTATACAAATGCCATGACTAGTTTTGTTTTCTGGGTCGCACCATCGTTTGTGTCTGTGGCCACTTTTGGTGCTTGTATTTTTTTAGGAGTTCCACTTGAGTCAGGGAAGGTCCTATCTGCACTAGCAACATTCAGGATTCTTCAAGAGCCAATCTACAATCTTCCTGACACAATTTCAATGATAGCTCAGACAAAGGTGTCTCTTGATAGAATTGCTTCCTTCCTCCGCCTTGATGACTTGCAGACTGATGTTATAGAGAAGCTTCCAAGAGGTAGTTCTGATACTGCAATTGAGATCATTGATGGGAATTTCTCTTGGGATTTCTTTTCTTCTACTGCAACGTTAAAAGATATAAATTTGAAAGTTTGTCATGGTATGAGGGTTGCTGTTTGTGGTACAGTTGGTTCTGGCAAGTCGAGTTTGCTTTCCTGTATTTTAGGGGAATTACCCAAGTTATCTGGAACTCTAAAATTGTCTGGTACAAAGGCCTTTGTTGCTCAGTCACCTTGGATACAAAGTGGCAAGATTGAAGAGAACATTTTGTTTGGCAAGGAGATGGATAGGGAGAGGTATGACAAAGTGCTTGAAGCTTGTACCCTCAAGAAAGATCTTGAAATCCTCTCATTTGGTGATCAGACCGTTATAGGTGAGAGGGGAATAAATTTGAGCGGTGGGCAGAAGCAAAGAGTACAGATTGCACGTGCTTTATACCAAGATGCTGATATCTATCTCTTTGATGATCCATTCAGCGCTGTGGATGCTCACACAGGATCTCATTTATTTAAGGTAACATGTTTTCTTCTCTGATACTATTGCATGTAATTTAAAAGTTACTTTTAATCTATGCAGAAAGCTATACTGCTCTGTGTACAGTAATTAATTGAACTACTAACATTTGCAATTTTGTCAGCTGCTTAACTGACTTTCTTCTTCAGTTGGCGCTTTGCCTGAATAATTGTTTAATCTTTGAATGACAGGAAGTTTTACTAGGCATTTTGAGTTCAAAAACAGTGATTTATGTCACTCATCAAGTTGAGTTTTTACCAGCTGCTGATCTGATCTTGGTAAGCTATTTACGTTTTCAGAGATTTTCCTCCTATGCCTTGGAGGGTAGGCGATAATATAATTACTGGGTTCAAATTTTGCATTTTTGTTAGGTCATGAAAGATGGCAGGATTACACAAGCTGGAAAGTTTAACGACATTCTCAATTCAGGAACTGATTTTATGGAACTTGTGGGTGCACATAAGAAAGCTTTGTCAGCCCTTGATTCTGTTGATGCAGGATCTGTTTCTGAGAAAAATATCAGTGAAGGAGATGGTACTATGGGGTGTGCTAATGGGAAAGTGCAGGAAGAAGAAAACCAAAGTAATGAGAGTGGTAAAGTAGATGATGTCTGGCCAAAAGGTCAGCTTGTTCAAGAAGAAGAACGAGAAAAAGGAAAAGTTGGGTTTTCAGTCTACTGGAAGTATATCACAACAGCATATGCAGGAGCTCTTGTGCCGTTAATATTGCTGGCACAGATTCTCTTTCAGCTTTTTCAAATTGGTAGCAATTATTGGATGGCTTGGGCATCTCCTGCATCTGCGGATGTCAAACCTCCTGTCGGGAGCTTTACACTAATAATTGTCTATTTAGCTTTGGCCATTGCTAGTGCCTTTTCTGTCTTTGCCAGAGCCATGCTTCTTAATACAGCTGGATACAAAACAGCCACTCTTTTCTTCAAAAGGATGCATTCATGTATTTTCCGTGCTCCTATGTCATTCTTTGATGCCACACCAAGTGGAAGAATCCTAAACAGAGTTAGTATCTAATGTTTTCTTGTATGGATGTCAAACATTCCATTTATCTTATTTTTTTGGCATTCCTCCCTTGTTTCTAAAGGATTCTATTATTTTCCTGCCTCTTTTAGGCTTCGACAGATCAAAGTGAAGTGGATTTGAGCATTCCGTATCAAGTTGGTGCATTCGCCTTTTCAGTTATCCAGCTCCTTGGTATCATTGCAGTCATGTCTCAAGTTGCTTGGCAGATCTTTATCATTTTTATCCCTGTGGTTGCTACCTGTATTTGGTACCAGGTAATTCTTGTCACCTCATATAGTATGTTGTCTGTCAATTTGTGGCTATAGAATGCGTGACCTCATAGACTTGCAATACATATTGTAAATCTCAAAGTCGTTTGAGAAAACATTCAACCTTGCATAATACTTGGACATAGGAATTCTCATAAACTTGTAATCTTGCAGCAATATTACATATCTTCTGCACGAGAACTTGCACGATTGGTTGGAGTATGCAAAGCTCCAGTGATACAGCATTTTGGTGAAACAATTTTAGGAGCAACAACCATCAGGAGCTTTGATCAAGAATCAAGATTCCAAAAGGCAAACATGATATTAATGGATGCATTTTCTCGTCCAAAATTTCATGTTGCTGGTGCAATGGAATGGCTGTGCTTCCGCCTGGACATGTTGTCTTCTATTACTTTTGCCTTCTCTTTGTTCTTTTTGATCTCTATACCAGAGGGAATTATTGATCCAGGTAAGTGATTGTAGATTGGAATCTTTATTGACTACCATGTCATTGTAGATAACAGATGTTAAAGGAGAATGACTGAAAGTGTTTTCTTTTATTTAGCCATTGCGGGTTTAGCTGTGACGTATGGACTCAATCTAAATATATTGCAAGCTTGGGTAGTATGGAATATTTGCAATATGGAGAATAAAATTATATCTGTTGAGAGACTGCTTCAATACAGTGGTATTCCTAGTGAGCCCGCCCTTGTGATAGAAACTAATCGCCTGGACCGTTCTTGGCCACCTTGTGGAGAAGTTAATATTCATGATCTGCAGGTAATGCAGTTATGCCTTGTATATGACTGTTAAGTTGTTATGTGTTGTTTTTGAAATAAATGATGATCTTTGATGTAGGTGCAGTATGCTCCACACATGCCACTGGTCTTGCGAGGTGTGACATGCTCATTTCCAGGAGGGTTGAAAACTGGCATTGTAGGGAGAACAGGGAGTGGTAAAACAACTCTCATACAAACACTTTTCCGCATAGTGGAACCTGCAGCAGGCCAGATTATAATTGATGGTGTTAATATCTCGTCAATTGGACTGCATGATTTGCGGTCTAGACTCAGCATCATCCCTCAGGATCCTACCATGTTTGAAGGGACTATACGGAGTAATTTGGATCCTCTTGAAGAGTACTCAGACGAACAGATTTGGGAGGTGGGTTCATTTCATTTTGATTACGAGTGAAAAGCTTTTCTAGTCTGTACCATTTATTTTCTAATAAAATGCTGTCTTCATGATTGGTATTTGAAGTCTGATATGTGTTAATGTATGTTCTGATTTTTTAAGGCATTGGATAAGTGCCAACTTGGGGATGGAGTTAGAAAGAAGGAAGGTGGGCTTGATTCTTCAGGTCTGATCTTCTATCATATAACAAACAAGTCGGATGTCATGCAAGTTGTTTAAAATCTACTACTAAATTCAACTATTTAAAGAAATTTTGAAGTATTATAACATTGCTTCTGCAGTTACTGAGAATGGAGAGAATTGGAGCATGGGACAGAGGCAGCTGGTCTGTCTTGGGCGTGTGCTGCTCAAGAAAAGTAAGATCCTAGTGCTTGATGAAGCTACGGCATCAGTTGATACAGCTACCGATAATCTGATTCAGACAACCTTAAGGGAGCACTTTTCTGACTGTACAGTCATAACAATTGCACACCGGATCACTTCTGTTCTTGACAGTGATCTGGTTCTGCTTCTAAGTCACGGTTAGTACGGTTGTGTTATCTATCATTTGCTTGTAGGATTCTTTGAACTTCATTTCGTTTAAACCTTTTTCTAACTGTTGCAGGACTTGTCGAAGAATATGATTCTCCTGCTAGATTGCTGGAAAACAAGTCTTCATCTTTCTCACAGCTTGTAGCCGAGTATACTGTGAGATCAAATTCAAGTCTGGAGAAGTTCGACTGAACTAGATGATCACGAAAAATATATGTTTGTTACTCATTGGGAATGTTTTGTACAAGACAAGCCTAGTAGTTTTCTTAGCTTCAATAAACACTAGTTATATATTTTCCTTTTCTCTCTTCTTTCAGCCTGCCATTATTAAGTTACAAAGAGATATTTCATAATGGGATCAAGCAGAAGAATCATCTTACAGAATAGTCAATGCCCAACATTTGACAGATTTTATGGAAGAAAAACTGAGGATTGAAACAGATATCTGCTCATATTGTTCTTGAAAAGTTTTAAACAAGTGGCACAAAGCTTACTTTAAAGAGCATTGGAATCCAGCAAATTTGACACTTACTTGAAGGTCCAACATTAGGCATGGAATGGAATTGACATATAATTTTGTGGGTATTATAAGTTATTTTATAAAAATACAAGCAACATCTGTCACATGATATTATCAATCTCGTACATTTTTTTTTCTTCAAGGTCAAGTTAATTGTTTTAGTTGATAATTCGTCCTACTTTTGTTTATTATATTGATATAGTAGTCATTTTTATGTATCAAAAATTAAAACATATGTTTAAACAGATTCACTTAGAACATAACACTTATTACATCCAATACTTAAATTATTGACATAATTGCTTACATCACTATGCTTACATCACTATTAATATAAATCATGCATCGGGAAGAATTTTTAGGACATATGTTAGGACTACTAGACACCAACAAAATTAATGTAAAAAATTGTCAAAATCACGTGCGAAGGAAAAAAAATTATTAATGTAAAGTCAACAATTGGCTGGTGGACCCTCACACGTCCATTAATGGGGCCCATTTCAAAAAGAGAGTGTCCAAATTAGTATCCCCAAGTTTTCGTGGTGAGCAATGAATGAGCATACGAGTCGAAGCAAAACTGTGGAGCTTCAGTACGGCGCCGTTTCTATTCCCCCTTTCCGGTTTTGGTCAGACGGGCGGGATTTGAATCTTCGGTTTGGTCCACCACCAGGTGTCAGGACAATGACGGTTGAAACTTCCAACGGTTTTTCGTTAGAGTTTCCCGGGTTTTTTTGGTTCCCACTAATTTACTATTTTGTGGTTTGAGAAATATTTTAAAATTATTTTGAATTTATTTATAATAAATAAAAAAAAATAGATACCCACAATTATTATTATTTGAATTATTTTCAAATTAACCAATGAATATTAATATTTTTTTAATGAGAACAAGGGTAATTAAGTTTAAAATAATAATAAAAGAAACTTTTTTATTTACTTTTAAAATTTATTTTTATTTTGAATTTAAAAAAATTTAAATTTTACCACCATTAACTAATCAATAAATTAAATATTTAAATATTAATTTTAAAAACTATTTAAAATAATAAAAAATTAATATCTTTTTAAGTAATCATAAAATCAGATTATGATAATCTTTTTGATAAATAAAAGAAATATTAATTCTTGAATTAAAAAAAGGTTTTATTTCTTTATCGGTGATGCAAGAGTTCTTGTAAAAATTTCATTAGACAATTTTGCCTTACAAAAGAAGTGTTTTTTTTTTGGCCTTTTTTTGGGTTGAATTTCTTATTTCCCTCTCTACAAAGTTACTCTCCGTCTATATTTCTATCTTATGTTTTGTCTTTCTGTCTGTCAAAGCACACACCTTTCCCGGAAAGCCTCCAAGCTTTTTGTTTTTTCGGGCCTTTTTTTGAGGTTTAAGCCTCCCTTCTTCTTTGTTCTCTCCGTCTCTCAGGTCTTGGTCTCCACGCATATCCCTTCCCCAAGTAATCTTTTTTTGACTTTGTGCTTTTGAGTCCCTATCTTGACTTTAACGCTCCTTTTAAGGCTCCTTTATAAGTAAACTCAAAAACAGAAACTTTCAGACACTTAATGAAGCAAAAGTCTTCTCCAAGGCTGAAAACCCAAGTTTTTTCTTCAGTACAAAGTCCAAAAAGAATGAAATTTTTTGCTTCAGAATCATCTTTGCTAATGAGTTCAGCTTCTAGTTTTGATTTTCTACTAAAACCCATGTTCCTTCATGGGTTTTCTGCTTCATTGCACCTAGTTTTATTGCTTTTCTTGCTGGTCTTATGGGTAGTGAACAGAGTTAAAGAATCTGGTGGGGAAGGATCAAAGGAGAGGTTAAGGCAAAGGAAGGTTTTATGGGGTAGGGAGAACAGGGAGTGGTAAAACAACTCTCATACAAACACTTTTCCGCATAGTGGAACCTGCGCAGGCAGATATAATTGATGTGTTAATATCTCGTCAATTGGACTGCATGATTTGCGGTCAGACTCAGCATCATCCCTCAGGACCTACCATGTTTGAGGGACTTACGGAGTAATTTGGATCCTCTTGAAGAGTACCAGACGAACAGATTTGGGAGGTGGGTTCATTTCATTTGATTACGAGTGAAAAGCTTTTCTAGTCTGTACCAGTTTTTTCTAATAAAATGCTGCTTTCTGATTGGTATTTGAAGTCTGATATGTGTAATGTATGTTGATTTTTTAAGGCATTGGATAAGTGCAACTTGGGGATGGAGTTAGAAAGAAGGAAGGGGGCTTGATTCTTCAGGTCTGATTTCTATCATATAACAAACAAAAGTCGGATGTCATCAAGTTGTTTAAACTACTACTAAATTCAACTATTTAAAGAAATTTTAAGTATTATAACATGCTTCTGCAGTTACGGAGAATGGAGAGAATTGGAGCTGGGACAGAGGCAGCTGGTCTGTCTGGGCGTGTGCTGCTCAAGAAAAGTAAGATCTAGTGCTTGATGAAGCTACGGCATCAGTTGATACAGCTAACGTGCTTTATACCAAGATGCTGATATCTATCTCTTTGATGATCCATTCAGTGCTGTGGATGCTCACACAGGATCTCATTTATTTAAGGTAACATTTTTCTACTCTGATACTATGGCATGTGTCTTTCAAGTTACTTTTAGACTATGCAGAAAGGTATACTGCTCTATGTGAGGTTAATTAATTGAAACACTAATATTTTCATTTTTGTCAGCTTGCTATTTGTGCTTTGCCCTTTTATTTTTGAGCTTACTTCTTCAGTTGGTGCTTTGCCTGAGGATCTCTGTTTGATCTTTGAATGACAGGAAGTTTTACTTGGCATTTTGAGTTCAAAAACAGTGATTTA
>NW_018397262.1:8150709-8155970 GCF_002168275.2 Theobroma umbraticum | reverse complement strand
CAAGTTGAGTTTTTACCAGCTGCTGATCTAATCTTGGTAAAGCTATTTACATTTTCAGTGATTTTAATCCTATACCTTGGAGTGTAAGCAATAACATAATTACTGGATTCAAACTTGTACATTTTTGTTAGGTCATGAAAGATGGCAGGATTACACAAGCTGGAAAGTATAATGACATTCTCAATTCGGGAACTGACTTTATGGAACTTGTGGGTGCACATAAGAAAGCTTTGTCAGTCCTTGATAGTGTTGATGCAGGATCTGTTTCTGAAAAAAATATCAGTGAGGGAGATGGTACCACGAGATGTGCTAATGGGAAAGTGCAGAAAGAAGATAACCAAGGTAATGAGATTGGTAAAGTAGATGATGTCGGGCCAAAAGGACAGCTTGTTCAAGAAGAAGAGCGAGAAAAAGGAGAAGTTGGGTTTTCAGTCTACTGGAAGTATATCACAACAGCATATGGAGGAGCTCTTGTGCCTCTAATATTGCTTGCGCAGATTGTCTTTCAGATATTTCAAATTGGTAGCAATTATTGGATGGCCTGGGCGTCTCCTGTGTCTGCGGATGTCAAACCTCCTGTTGGGAGCTTTACACTAATAATTGTCTATTTAGCTTTGGCCATTGCTAGTGCCTTTTCTGTTCTTGCCAGAGCCATGCTTCTTCGTACAGCTGGATACAAAACAGCCACTCTTCTCTTTCAAAAGATGCATTTTTGCATTTTCCGTGCCCCTATGTCTTTCTTTGATTCCACACCAAGTGGAAGAATACTAAACAGAGTTAGTATCTAATGTTTTCCTGTATGGATTTTAAATATTCCATTTTAATTTTTTTGGGGAGCATTCCTTCCTTGCTTTTTAAGGATTCTGTTATTGTCCTGCCTCTTTTAGGCTTCAACAGATCAAAGTGCAGTGGATTTGAACATTCCATATCAAGTTGGTTCATTCGCCTTTTCAGTTATCCAGCTCCTTGGAATCATCGCAGTCATGTCTCAGGTTGCTTGGCAGATCTTTATCATTTTTATCCCTGTGATTGCTGCCTGCATTTGGTACCAGGTAACTCTTGTCACCTCATATAGTATGCTGTCTGTCAAATTGTGGCTATAGAATGCGTAACCTTATAAACTTGCAACCATGAAGCTATTTAGTGTAAATCTCAAAGTCATTTGAAAAAGCATTCCATCTTGCAGAATACTTGGATACAGGAATTCTCATAAACTTGTTATCTTGCAGCAATATTATATATCTTCTGCACGAGAACTTGCACGGTTGGTTGGAGTTTGCAAAGCTCCAGTGATACAGCATTTTGCTGAAACAATTTTAGGAGCAACAACTATCAGGAGCTTTGATCAAGAATCAAGATTCCAAGAGACAAACATGATACTAATTGATGGGTATTCTCGTCCAAAATTTCATGCTGCTGCTGCAATGGAATGGCTGTGCTTCCGCATGGACATGTTGTCTTCTATTACTTTTGCCTTCTCTTTGTTCTTTTTGATCTCCATACCAGAGGGAGTTATTGACCCAGGTAATTGATTTCAGATTGGCATCTTTAATGACTACAATTTCATTGTAGATAACAGATGTTAGAGGAGAATGACTGAAAGTATTTTCTTTTGTTTAGCCATTGCTGGTTTAGCTGTTACGTATGGACTCAATCTAAATATGTTGCAAGCTTGGGTAGTATGGAATATTTGCAATATGGAGAATAAAATTATATCTGTTGAGAGACTGCTTCAGTACAGTAGTATTCTGAGTGAGCCTGCCCTTGTGATAGAAACTAATCGCCCGGACCATTCTTGGCCATCTCATGGAGAAGTTAATATTCATGATCTGCAGGTAATGCAGTTATGTGCTGTTTATGACTCTAAGTTGTTATGTGTTTTTGAAATAAATGATGATGTTTGATGTAGGTGCGGTATGCTCCACACATGCCACTCGTCTTGCGAGGTATGACCTGCACATTTCCGGGAGGGTTGAAAACTGGCATTGTAGGGAGAACAGGGAGTGGTAAAACAACTCTCATACAAACACTTTTCCGCATAGTGGAACCTGCAGCAGGTCAGATTGTAATTGATGGTGTCAATATCTCATCAATTGGACTGCATGATTTGCGGTCAAGACTCAGCATCATCCCTCAGGACCCTACTATGTTTGAAGGGACTATTCGCAGTAATTTGGATCCTCTTGAAGAGTACACAGATGAACAGATTTGGGAGGTGGGTTCATTTCCTTCTGATTATGAGCGAAAGCATTTCTAGTCTGTACCAGTTCTTTTCTAATAAAATGCAGTCTTTATGATTGATATTTGAAGTCTGATATGTATTGATGTATGTTTTGATTTTCAAAGGCATTGGATAAGTGCCAACTTGGGGATGGAGTTAGAAAGAAGGAAGGCAGGCTGGATTCTTCAGGTCTGATCTTCTATCATATAACATAAAAGTTGGAGGTCATCCAAGTTGTATAAAACCTACTACTAAATTCAACTATTTAAAGAAATTTTAAAGTATTATAACACTGCTTCTGCAGTTACGGAGAATGGAGAGAATTGGAGCATGGGCCAGAGGCAGCTGGTGTGTCTCGGGCGTGTGCTGCTGAAGAAAAGTAAGATCCTAGTGCTTGACGAAGCTACGGCATCAGTTGATACAGCTACCGATAATCTGATTCAGACAACCTTAAGGGAGCACTTTTCTGACTGTACGGTCATAACAATTGCACACCGGATAACTTCTGTTCTTGATAGTGATATGGTTCTGCTTCTAAGTCACGGTTAGTACAGTTGTGTAATTTACAGTTCGCTTGTAGGATTCTTTCAAGTTCATTTCATTTAAACCTTTTTCTAACTGTTGCAGGACTTGTTGAGGAATATGATTCTCCCACTAGATTGTTAGAAAACAAGTCTTCATCTTTCGCACAGCTTGTAGCAGAGTATACTGTAAGATCAAATTCAAGTATGGAGCAGCTCAACTGAATTAGATGATGAAGAAAATCATGTCTTCCATTTTTAATCGAGAAAAAAATGTGTTACTCATTGGGGATGTTTTGTACAAGAGAAGCCTAGTAGTTATTTTGGCTTCAATAAACAATAATAATATATTTTCTTTTTCTCTTCTTTCAGTCTGCTATTATTAAGCTATTCAGAGCCTGCCATCAACTATATCAAACCTTTCGGATTTGTTTTCAATATTTCAGTCTGCTATGACCTGATAGCGACTTGTAAGAATCAAAGAGTTCTTTCAATTGGTTTAGAATAACCTGCAATCTTGCAGCATCAGGTGCTATGCTTATCTGTTATCAAATTATTACCAGCACTATTTATTCATCACAATTAAACAGGATGGTGAGATTAAATATAGCCATTCATTCTATTAAGTAGGACAGCAATTATTAGTTTGAACTCTCGTTTTGGAACAGGAAAACAGCCAGAGCAAAGAAATTAGAGGGTCAAGTTCTCCATTTCACAGTAACCAGTACCTTAGTTTGGCCATCAGTTGTGCATATCCTACTTAGAAGCAGATTATGACAATTTGGGATCAATCTTTTTTGACTCGCTCATCACTTGCATGTTAAAGGAACCTATCAGTTACAGTGAGTGCACGATGTGGAGTATTAGCATTAATGAGACAAATAATGTAATGGAATGATTGGATCATTCGACCATATTTTCCTCTTACAGGAACCGCCTCACCTTTTTCTTCAAGATTAGTTTGATTTTTCCCTTTAACATGTCCTCTTTCTCTCTTTGATCATCTCGTATTTTCTCTAAAAAACAAATCAATGACCTTAATGAGCTAGATAATCTAATTAATGAATCAGGAGAAAAGTCTTGATATGATGATTTCGACTTTTACTTCACATTATTTACAAATGATGGTATCGAACTGATTCATCATGCAGAGACTCTTGTTCATTTGGTTACCCTATTTGCTTTAAGATAGCTCGCTTGACGGTTCAAAGAAGTTAGCTCCAGCGTTAAGGTCTTCCAGCTGATTCTCATTTTTCCTACTAGCCTAGTCAATACTACAAATTTCCAGCTTGGTGTGGTCCATATTAACATTGACAAGGCAAAGTATGTAATGCACATATATATATTTTCCACTTACTGAATATGACTTTCTTTCTCTTTTAGTCGAGACCCATAAAATTAAAATTGACAAATGTTCTTGTTCTTTCTCTGTTTAATTGTATTAAAGATTTAAACAATTACATCAAAGAGTATATTCTCTTGTGATGAATTTCAAGAACTGATAATCATTTCATCAATTGGTTCGGTCTTTATTGTTTCAACAAGATGGATAATCCAGTTCTTATTTGCCATATGGATAAACCAATTTAGAGAGACTGTTCCAATCAACCATCCATGTATGCAAACAACCCAGCAATTTATTTTATCCGTTTGATTAGTCAATTAGAGACTCTTATTCATTTTGCTATTAAATCATTTATCAAGTGGCCAGTCATTGTTGTGCAAATTTTAGCATACATGGAATCATTTTCTGCAATCTCAATCCCATTACGTAATTGAAAATGTAGGATAAAAATGCACAACAACGAATTTCCTTCATATGAATTGGCAAATGGAGCTTGGAAAATAGAATCCAATGACCTAAGATTTTAAGCCCTAAACGCAAATAGGAAGTTCAAAATTACAATCTTGCCAATTTTCATGGATCAAAAGTAAATATCTATATATACATACATACATATATATGTATATATATTATATGACATGAAAAAATACACATCCCAAATAGAATTTATCAAAGTAAAATAATAAATATGACAAGAGAGGAATTAAAAATACTCTTGATCTCTCTTTGAATGATTTGCTAAAGTTTGACAAACATACTCTAGAAGGACTTGTTGAGAACTTAACAGAGGTGAGACAACTCTTTCTTGATGGAATCATTATGTCTTCATGAATCTATCCTCATCTTTAAGGACTCTTAGTCTCAATGGTTGTGGATTGTTAGGAACAATCCCAGAAAATATTTTTCCCCTCTCTTAACTCCATAATTTTTGCATGTCATTTAACTTTTTTAGAGGAAAAAATTCCACCATCACTCACAAATTTAAGACAACTTGAATTAATCTTAGATATTTCTCACAATCAACTCGGGGGTCCCATTCCTAATGAGGTATCTATCTTTCCTAATTTAAACTTGCTAGACTTATCTTTTAATTTACTCAGTGGAACACTTCTATCATGGTTTTATACAATTTCCACATTGAAGCACATAAATCTCAATCACAACCAGCTTAGTG
>NW_018397262.1:8143715-8150609 GCF_002168275.2 Theobroma umbraticum | reverse complement strand
TAAGTTCACACTTTGTTTAAGAAATAGTAGCCTAATCTCACCCATATACATATTTAAGTGAAGTAAAACAAAGGCATTTACTTGGATAATTGATATTGTTAGCCAAACATTGAGATACCTTGCTTCAAATCCCTCTGAACAATAGATGAAATTGCAGAGAAAAGTTTCAGCAAAGTCTTCTTTTCTTTGGAATTCTCTCTTTTTATTTTCCTTAGTGGAAGACAAGGGCCTAAACATCTTTGGCCTTATGGAACTATTGGCCTTACTTTGTCTTTTCTTCCTTTCTTTCTTTGTTAAAAAAAGTTTACTGTATATTTAACAAGTAATTAACATCAAGAAGTGGAAATCTCGTTCAGATTTTCAGTAGACTCCTTGCTGGTTCCATGACACTGACTTCTCCTGTTGTTTTTTGGTATTGCTGTTTCTATATTTTCAGGTGAGGCTATTTCGTTCTTCGTGCATCTTGGGTTCTGCTGTTGCTGCTTGTCTTCCCCTCAGGATTTCTGGTGGGAATACTTTTATCTTTGAATGCGAGACGAGAGATGATGGGACAGTTTGAACAAGAAATACATTATCTTTCAAGTGTTGTTTACTCCGAAACTTTGAAGCAGCGGACTACTTTTATCATTCCTTGTTGATGGTTGCCTTTAACTTTGTTGGTCATCATTATCTCTAGACCCCATTTTCGTTTAGGTAGCTTCATTGATGATGCAAAGAAGCTAGTTCCAGCATTCAGGTCTCCTTGCTTATCTCTTCCTTTTTCCTAGCCTAGTCAATACTGCAATGTAGGCCACATAGACCTTTTCATGCACGTATTTGACGTAAAAATGATAAAGCCTGATACACGACTGTCCATTACTTATGCGAAAGTAAATCATGCCGATAATAAATTGATACGTGGAAAGATCGATATGTTAATCACCATAAAGTTTTCCAAACGATTTGATATATATCTCCGATAGCAAAAATGGTAGCTCCAAAAGCATGAAGTGGCAAAATTGAGTCTTTATTTATATATATATTTTGTCTCTATCTTCTTTAATCTGCAGATGTAATCATGTGAGCTTATCCTATCTTTACATTCTTTCAATATATTTCATTAGAAATTGAACAAAATGGAGTTAAAAGTTACTCCCTATATATTTTAGTTCAAAATGCTCTTGAACAAATGAATGTTGTCTACTATGAACTCTAACAACCCTGTTTCAGTTTCATCAGCTAAACAGATGATATGGTTTGCCACAATTTTTGAGAATGATATGGCAAAATAGATTATCCTTGAAGTGTTGTTTACCCGGAAACCTCGAATTAGCAGCAGACTACTTTTCTCATCCCTTGTCGATGTTTGCCTTTAACTTTGTTAGCCATCAATACCGCAGATTGCAGTTTTGTGGATACTTCTGTAATGTTTCGGTTACTACACTTTCGACGCATAAACTTTTTTTCTTTTGTTAATACTTCACCAATAAAGTCAGCAGGAAATCATACCTTACATCTCAGAATTTACAGAAAAATAAGTATCATTGAGGTGCTTTTCATTAATGTAGATCCAAAGGGATCAATCATTTGCTCAAGAACTAGCCAGGGAAAGGAAATTTCTTGCTTCGATTCAAAGTTTCTGTCTTCCAAATTGTCACTAGAAGACTTAGAAAGTCTTTTGCTTTTCATCAAGAAATGGTATAAATATTAGGTATTGCACATCCTTATCAACCATCATTCTTTTAATTGATACAACATATAAAAGTAGTATTTGCTTTTGGACCAAATTGGTCTACTAATTGTTAAAAATACTTGAAAGTCCAAGTGGATGTACTATTGAGAATCAAACTTTAGACAGTAAGAAATAGCATAAATAATAAACAAATGAAAATACGTGTGAGCATGAAGACAAACCTCCCAAGGTGATTGCCTATTTCTCACTCTATTGCTATGTAAATGCCATCGATAATGCAAAATTGGCTCTGTTGAAGGAAATTCTAACCAATGCAAAATTGGTTTCAAGTTTATAGACCGGTTGGAACCAGAAAAAACATCGGCAAGCTTCCTTTGAGGAGTTTTAACCTCAGGCCAAAGCCAATAGGACATTACTTGCCTAGAACATCTCTTACTTTTTGTATACAAATATGAATTCTGTTATATAATGGATAAATTAATTAATAAAACCAATTTATTGTGTGATTCAAAGTGTTAAACTAGAGAAAATTTTCACATGCATGCACTGCAAATGCATCTTCCTCGGCAACTTTCACACTTTGTTTAAGAAATAGTAGCCTAATGTCACCCCATACACATAACTGAAGTAAAACAAAGGCATTCACTTGGCTAACTGATTGTTAGCCAAATATTGAGAAACTCAGCTACAAATTCCTGTGACAAATTGATGAAACTGCAGAGAAAAGTTTCAGCAAAGAAATAAACAAATGAAAATAAATGTGAACATTGAGACTAGCTCTCCACGCGAACGTGATAGCTTTTTCCTCAATTTGACAAGCCATCAATTATGAACTTCGAAGACCAATGCTGCCATTTGTTTGACATTGGTTCGACTGGGCAGCTTATAAATACTCATCTATGCCTTCTCTCCATTCATCTCAATCATATCATACCATTAATATTTAATTTCTCTTCTTAAGAAAGATGCGGTGCTTCCTCAAACTCTTTCAACTCCTCTACCTTCTTTTGTTCCTCCTCAATTTTCAATCTAGTCTTTCATCTCGTTCTTCTCCAATACGACAGTTGTGCTCTTTTGAAGAAGCTTCTGCATTGATCCAATTCAAGAGCTCTTTTCCCATCAATTGTAATTGGGGTCCTGCTTGTGGGAAATATTATCCTAAGACAAATTCATGGAAGGAGGGTTCGGATTGTTGCTCATGGGATGGGGTCACTTGTGATAACATCAAAGGTCAAGTGATTGGCCTTGACTTGAGTTGCAATTGTCTATATGGTAGCTTCCCTTCCAATAGTAGTCTCTTCCATCTTCCGCACCTGCAGAAACTCAACCTAGCCTTCAACTATTTTAACTTTTCCAAAATGTCCACTAACTTTGGTCGGTTTACGAGTCTGTTGCATCTTAACCTTTCTTACTCCTTGACAGGACAAGTCCCATCCCAAGTCTCCCACTTGTCAAAATTGGTTTCACTTGATCTGTCACGAAATTATCTTCAAACGCTTGACAAACATACTTTTGAAGGACTTGTTGAGAACTTAACAGAGGTGAGACAACTATTTCTAGATGGAATCAATATGTCTTCTATTAATCCTAATGTCTTGATGAATCTATCCTCATCTTTAAGGACTCTTAGTCTCAACGATTGTGATTTGCAAGGAAAATTCCCCGAAAATATTTTTCGTCTCTCGCAACTCAATGATTTAGGCTTGTCATGGAACTATTTTAGTGGTCGAATTCCATCCTCAATTATAAACCTAAGACAACTTGAATTCTTAGACATTAGTAATAATCAACTAGAGGGTTCCATTCCCGATGCCTTTCCTAATCTAATCTCTCTAGACTTATCTTCTAATTTACTCAATGGAACACTTCCCTCATGGTTGTATACTGTTTGCACACTGAAGCATATATATCTCAACGATAACAAGCTCAGTGGTGATATCAAGGAATTCCAGTGCAAATCACTAGAAGAGATCTCCTTAGGGAATAATAAACTCAAAGTTCCTATTCCATCTTCCATATCCCATCTTGTGAACCTTACACTTGTCGACTTATCAAATCTGATTGGTGTTGTAGAGGTTGACATGTTCTCAAAACTCCAAAATCTCCAACACCTTGATCTTTCATATAACAGTCTATCCTTAAGCTCTAATGGTGGTAGTGCTAATTATACAATGCCAAATCTTCAATCTTTAGAACTGTCATTTTGCAATGTCAATGAATTTCCTCAATTTTTAAGAGGCTCAGAACGTTTAGAATATTTAGACCTTTCCAACAATAGAATTCATGGCAAGATACCCGAGTGGATGTGGGATGTGGGGAAGGACTCTTTGTGGAACTTGAATCTATCTCACAACTCTTTGACAGATTGTGAGCAAATTCCATGGAAGGAAATTGTATATCTTGACCTTAGCTCCAATTTCATTCGCGGAGATCTTCTGATTCCACCTTCAACAACAATGGTGTTTCTTATCTCAAATAATAGTTTGAGTGGAGAGATCCCTTCTCTGCTATGCCATGCAACTAACCTTGAATATCTTGACTTGTCTCACAACAACTTGAGTGGAATTCTTCCACAATGTCTGGGAAACTTAACCCAAGTCCTTTTTGTGTTGAATCTACAAATGAACAACTTTCATGGACTCATTCCTCCAGTTTTTACAAAGGAATGTCCCTTGAATTATCTCAACTTGAATGGCAATCAATTAGAAGGGCCTTTACCACAAGCCATCATTAATGATACATTTCCTCAATGGTTGGAAAGTCTCACACAATTACGAGTTCTTGTGCTGCATTCGAATCAACTGCATGGTTCCATTCATGGCCCGTGGTCCAGTCATTCTTTCTCCAAAATTCAAATTTTTGACCTGTCAAATAATCATTTTACAGGACCACTTCCTGTTAAATATATACAAAATTTCAAGGTTATGATAAATCTCACTGTAGATGAAAGAGAAATGTCATACATGGGGACCGGGGGTCGTGCTGCTTCTGACTTCTATAACTATTCTACTAGAATTGCAATAAAAGGACAAGAGATTGAATTGGAGAAAATTTTCTTCAGGTTGACGAGCATTGACCTCTCAAGTAATGAGTTTCAAGGTGAGATTCCAAAGGTTATTGGAGAGCTTAACTCACTCAAAGAGCTTAACCTTTCTCATAATAACCTTCGTGGTTGTATCCCCACATCAATGGGGAATTTGACCGCACTTGAGTCACTGGATCTCTCTTCGAACAAGCTTGTTGGGAAGATTCCTACACAATTGTCTAGTTTGGGTTCTCTTGAAGTGTTAAACCTTTCACAAAATCAGCTCGTTGGACCTATACCTGAGGGAAAGCAATTCAATACCTTTGGCAATGATTCCTATGCTAGTAACTTGGGATTGTGTGGGTTTCCATTGTCAAAGAGATGTGACGACACTGAGGCATCCGTTTTTCATGAGAAAGAAGATTCTGAATCTGGATTTGAGTGGAAAGTGGCGTTAATGGGTTATGGAAGTGGACTAGTGTTCGGAATATCTGCAGCATACATCATGTTCACACTTGGAAAGCCAAGATGGCTTGTAAGGATGGTTGAAGAAGCATGCTACAAATTGAAGAGATATCTCAAAGGACGAAGGAATTTGTAAATTAACAAGGAGATCTCATCTGTTGCTGGTGGATGGAATGGCTTGTGTTCCTTTTTGTTGTTCCTTTTATGTTCAGTTTGATTTTCTTTTCTTGGTTGTGTTTTGTTTTGTCTTGCACCTTGTCTTCTCTTCCAGGGGTTGTATCATGTTTTTAGGTTATTTGTTATAGGGGATGCCCTGTTTTTGGTCTAGTATGTTGCTTGGCTAGTGCTCATAGCCATCCAAATGCTTGTTCTCTTCTCTTTTGTTCACCAGTGCTTTTTCCCGGTTGATAATGAATTCTATTTTTCAAAAAAAGTAAGGATGGTTGTTGCAGATTTTGTTTTTTTTTTTCTTTCTTAGTAGAATAAATTTTCTTTCATGCTAATGAAATTGTAAGCCTGTTGTTGATGTTATATGCAATTTAAAGTTGAATTTTCTATCCCTTTTACAGATATTGACATGAAATTTTAGTTGAATTCATCGCGTTTAAATAAATTTTTTCTTTCTTTTTTTATGTTTGGAGGAAGCATATATCATGATCACACTTGGAAAACCAGGATGGCAGATAAGAATGGTTGAAGAAACAGGCTACAATTTGAAGAGATATCTCAAAGGACGAAGGGATTTGTAAATTAGTAATTAGGATGGTTGTTGCAGACTTTGTTTTTTTATTCCTTGAATACATTTTCTTTCATGGTAATGAAATTGTAAGCATGTTATTGATGTTTTATGGACTTTAAAGTTGAATTTTCTTTTGACATGGAATTTTAGTTGAATTCATTAACTTTCTGTATTTTTTTTTTTTATAATTAGAGAAGGGAGGATTCGAACCATATTCTTTTAAGTAAGGCATTATATATCAACCAATGAACCAAATGCTCGGGTGCTCTTTCTGTATCTTTTGCCTGTAAGCTATATTAACATAGAGTACTAATACATATTATCAGTATGCAACCTACTTTTGATATTTGCTTTTTCATTAAACCACATGAGTTAAAAAGAACACTGAATTAGCTCTTTTGCTATCGTATAGTCCCAGATAACGGGACTAGCAGGATAGAAACAGTGAAGGAGAAGACTTGATTTGATTCGGAGTTTTAATCGAAAGTTTAATTGATTTGATTCGAGACTTGATGGCATAAAATTGAGTGTTAAATAGGGATAGTACGTGGGAATTCAGCTGGATTTAATTCTATATCTTTCGTCTGTAAGCTGTATGAACATATTGATATTAATACATAGCAAACGAGTTAAAAAGAAGAAAGAATGAAGTGCAAGTAAGGTATGGGGTCTCTTTCCAAAGCTTCTCCAACTAAAATAGCTCTTCTGCTTTGTTGGGAATCAAGAAGGCAGGATAGAACAGATTGCCAACAGGGGAAGGGAATGATTAATGGTTTTAATTGGTTTAAGCTGAACGTAATTTATCCAATTTCTTTCTTCTTTAGCTATTCGGCTTTCATGTTTGAATCCATCGAATTCGGAAACAAAATATAATGGTTTTGCCTCAGCATCATGCCAATTATATCTTCGCCTTCCTTTTCAGAATGAATTGAGATCCTCTCCATCACAAACTTGCTTCACCATCATCTTCTTATTCATGGCTACCAGCATCAG